>NW_027120481.1:0-28139 GCF_038355195.1 Osmerus mordax | reverse complement strand
CCAGGCTCTCAGTTTCCATCTAGCTGTGTGACTACAGCACCCTCTAGTGGACCTGCTAGCTAGTCTCAGAGCTGAACCTGCTAGCTGGTCTCAGGGCTGGACCTGCTAGCTAGTCTCAGAGCTGGACCTGCTAGCTGGTCTCAGAGCTGGACTTGCTAGATAGTCTCAGAGCTGGACCTGCTAGCTGGTCTCAGAGCTGGACCTGCTAGCTGGTCTCAGAGCTGGACCTGCTAGCTAGTCTCAGAGATAGGGAGGGAAAGACAGAGACAAAGAGAGAGGGACAGTGAGAGATACAGAAAGGGAAAGACAGAGATAGATAGGGATCCTCACAAAAGCTGTGACTAACAGTCCACTCGCATGCAACCATACACACACACACACAGAGAGACACACACACACAGACGCACACACAGAGAGACGCACGCACACACATACAGACCATGCTCTGTGCTGGGACCTGGACCTGAGACTGGCTAAATGTTTCAAAACATACAGTACAGTCTCTCTTCCTCGCCCACACCCCCCTCTAACCATCTCCCTCCTTCAGGAGTTCTTAGAAACCAGGGGTTTCTTCCAGTTTGCTAGTGTCCACGTCTGACATCATCTGATTGGTTTAGCAGGCACCAATGGCAGACATTGTTTCAGCGCTGGCAGGGTGGAGAATTTACAAACCCAATCCCTGGTCTGACTGTGTACACACCTACACACATACTTACACACACACACACACACACACACACTCTCACACAGACACCCTGACCCTGACCAACACACACACTCAGACACACACACACACACTCAGACACACACTCATGATTGCTCCTCTAATCCTCCTCGCCCGTGATCTGTCTCTTTACCTCATGTTGCTTTATGAAATATGTCATTCACTCTACATTCACTCTCTCTCTCTCCCTTTCTCTCTCACTCTCTCACTCACTCACCCTCTCTCCTACTCCTTCTCCTTTCCAAATCCCCCTCTCCCCCCCTCTCTCTGAGTCAGGATGAGTGTCTAGTCTGGGTACAGTGAGTGTTAGAGCTCTGTAACACACTGTAAGAGAGCTCCACTGTCCCTGGATCTCTGACTGCAGCGTCATCACCACCCACTTGCGTCACTACACACACCTACGATAGCATCACACACACACACACACTTAAGGACACCCCCCACACACGTGCAAAGACACACACTAGCACCACACACACCCTCACCCATGCTGAGTCAGGGTGAGGGTTAAGTTCAGCTGGGGCCAGTACCTGCAGAGTGTCAGTCTGGTCACCAGAACCAGGCCAAGGCCAAGAGCACCCTGGTGCTCTATGCCAGATGGATCCAAGATGGACGCCTGGTTTCCTGCTTCTCAATGGTACAGAGAGAGACTGAAGCCTGCTGGCTCTGTGGGACTGGCTGTTAGGCTGGTTCATGAGCAGCATAGCGGCTGAGTGATTCACACACACACATACGTACACACACACCCACAGCTTAGAATAAGAGAAGCACAATGGTAGGAAATGACCTCATAGATGAGGACTGTGTCCTGAGGCCTTCTGCAACATGGTTCACACTGGCCACTACAGGGTGTGTGTGTGTGGGTTTGCGTACTTTTATTTGTGCGTGGGTGTAGGAGTGTGTGTATTTCCTGTATTTCCTGTGTGTGTGTGTGTGTGTGTGTGTGTGTGACAGTCCAGATCCCAGCTAAGATGCTGAACCTGTATAGATCCAGGTGTCAGGTCTCCTGCTCATGGCTAACTTCCTTGATCACTTCCTGAATCACTTCCTGCCTTCCTACTTCCAGTCTGAAGAGACAGGTGGGCGGATGTGTGAGTGAGTGTGTGTATGTACGAGTGTGTGTGTGTTAGTGTGTGTGTACGAGTGTGTATGTGTGTGTATGTATGAGTGTGTGTGTGCGAGCGAGCGTGCGCTTGTGAGTGTGTGAGTGTGCAAGTGAGTGTGCGTATATTTGTGTGTGTGTGCGTTGTATAGCCATGGAAGTGAAAGGTTATTAACGGTCTGGGGAGTCTGCAGTCTACTGTCACAGCATATCACAAGAGACATTTAAGTAAGAGAGACAAACAGAGAGAGAGAGAGAAGAGAGACATAGACGACGAGAAGGTGAAAGAGAACTTGAAAAGGAGAGAGTGATACAAGGATGAAAAAAGAAGGGAACAGAGATGGAGAGGGAAAAAGGGAAGAGAGAGATATCTGGATGGGGAGATAAGAGGGAGAGAGAGTGAGAGAGAAAGGGGAGGTGAGAGAGCGAAATGAGAGAAAGAGAGAGAGGGATGATAGCACCACTACTATCAATCAGGAGGTCACAGGGATCAGCATGCTGCAGTGATGACATCATGGGTCATGTGACCCACTGGGGTGGCTAGGATAGCTGTGATTAATGTTGCTATATCTACTGCTTCATCGCTTCAGTAACATTTAACATAGTGACCTGTAATATCTCCGACAGGTCTGACTGTTAAGATGTCTGTGTACAGTATGTAGACCTATGTTCAGTCTGTGTGTGTGTCCATGTGTGTGAGTGTGACTATGTGTGAGTGTGTGCAAGTGTGTGTGTATGTGTGAGTGTGTGTGCTCACAGTCCACCTTTCTTTACTAATTATGGTTTAGGATGCCCCAAGAGTGGGAGTGTGTTTAAATGTCAGTTGGCTGAGCGGTGAGGGAGTCGGGCTAGTAATCCGAAGGTTGCCAGTTCGATTCCCGGACATGCCAACTGACGTTGTGCCCTTGGGCAAGGCACTTCACCCTACTTGCCTGTACTTACTGTAAGTCGCTCTGGATAAGAGCGTCTGCTAAATGACTAAATGTAAATGTGTGAGCGAGAAAGTCTAAAACGAAAGAGAAAGAGAGATAGACAGATAGAGAGACTTCACAGACTAACAAAGTGTCTAAACTGCTGGGCACTGAGAGGAAAAAGGCGTTTTCCTCCTGAGTCCTGAGGGACAGTGAGTGTGTGTGTGTGTGTGTGTGTACGTGTGTGTTAGCTACATCCTGGAGGTAGCCATTAGATGCAGAGTACACAACAAGTATGCAGCCTTCATGTAGTCTTCCTGTCAAGGGACACACACACACACACACCCTCATAAACATACACACACACACACACCCTGACACATGGACACACTCACAGATGACATCTCGGTGAGTTTATCAATGTGTTCAAGATCATTGTAGTGAGCAAGATCATTGTGTGATTTATGATCCGGATCAAAGCCATCTTCTCTCTGACTGTGTATTGGTATGTGATTGTGTGTATCTGAGATGTGTGTGTGTGTGTGTCTACTGCTGGTCTCCTGGCTCTCACAAACAATCCTTAAGAGATAAGTAAGACTAGGATCAGAAACGGAGACAGTCTCTCACTACCACATATACACACACACCTATCTAAAGACTACTCTCCTGTTGTCTCAAACACACACACAGCTAGCCTAAAAACTATACTGTCGTGTCTGGCTGCCCTCAACACTTCCGGCCACGAGGCCTGAACAAACCGTGAAGAAGACGAATATCAAATCAATAATAATATAACAGCTGCATAAATTATGTGTCTACAGACGTGGAGTACGCTTACAGCACTGTAAACCACTTTCTCTGATCCAGGATGAACTCTTGAGAACAGATACATTTGATTGCAGGTGATAAAAGAATGGAATGCGATGTTTAATCTACTTTTCCGTCCGGGAAAAGAAGAGAGAATCAAAGCAGCTTGTGACTAGTAGTTGTTGCCGTATTAAAGGCAATACAAAAAGAGTCAACTGTTTCTAAAAATACAGGCCTTGGCGGCTGCACTGTAATTTCCAGCGCCCGAGGCTTCGAGATCAGCAGAAGTTTGAATATTCCTGCCACGCCGATATCCACACCACCGAGAGCGCCGAGGTGAAGCCAACACGATAAAATATGAATTAGGAAATCAAAACAGCCCTTTCCCCCTAAAACATGATTACCAAAACACGTTGATCAATCGAAATGCAAAAGCTATCATTAAATGTTCTCATTTAAAACACACACAGACTTGGATACGCGCGTAATGAATAGGCTATTGGGCTGAGAACACTAAGGTGTGTTTGTGGTCATTCTGACTCATGTCAAGAACCCGGTGGTGCGGAGAAGGGTACTTTCCGGAGTAATCAATGACATCCCGCGTGTAATAAACTACACACCGCATTGTAGATCTTATACGTGATAGGCTGCATGTCGGACGAATGAGATCATGAGAAAATAAATCAACTACAATCGGCATTAACAGCAAAAAACTAGTCATGATTAAAAATAAACGCCACCAAATCCTAGCCTACCTGGGCGAGACCACCAACAAATAACTCAAGCCTTATCACCAATTCAACACATTAATATCCCAAGCGAAAGAAGCGTGACTTACTTCCAACACTTGAGTCCTAGAGGCGCGTCTGACGTTTTGTGTCCGTTTCCCGGTGTCAGTCCTCGTTAACGCGCGCCTATAAATCCGTTATTAGAGAAGTTGAACTGCGGTTGGCGTGTGCTTCCCGTGCCTCTGTCCACCGCTCCAGACTATCTCGCTCATTCCCATGTCCCATCCCCAGCTCAGAATTCCAATATGGCGGCGGCGGAGCAGCGACCGGCCCTCGGCCGAGTCTACAATATCTCTCACAGGAAAAGTAGGAGGCACGCACACTCCAAACGGGGAATACTGAAGGCTTGCTGATTGAGACTCAAACTCCCAGCACACAGCCTAGCGGCCAGTCGTCAGAGCTTTCTTGAAACAATTAAAAAGTGCAACTTGCCCGATGTAAAACAAAATCACTGTTTGCACCAGTGGCTGTAAAACTAATTTTCCCAATAGCGTTTTCGAATTGATATTCGCATTTAATATTCTAAGCGTTTTAGACTCAAAGTAGACTCATTATTAAGATGAAAACATTGCCTACATTTCACCGTGTCAATTTAACCGTTGTTACGTATTCGGATCCCACTAAACTGTAATATAACACGTAGCGCATAAATGACAATGACAATGTCCCAGGCCCAGGTGACAGATCTCTCAGTAGAAGGGTTTGCTGCGTGTTTGGTCGGTAGTATCCGCTTACACGCTGACGCGCACGAACTCCCCGCCGCCTGGGAATCCCAGTTGTGTGAATACAGCGTTACTGTAACCTCTTGCTGACCCTCATCTCTCTCTCACCCTGTCCTCCTCTCTCCCATCCGCATATTTCCCCCTCTCCCCCTTTCTGTGTCACATATTCACCACCTCCCTCTGGGTTGAAACAGCACCTGTTCTGTTCTCTGGTAACCTGACTCTCTTTCTCTCCCCTCTCCCTCTCTCTTAACACCCCCCCCCCCTACATAAACACACTTTCTCCCTCTCTTCCCCCTTTACCTCGCTTCCCCCCCCCCTCTCTCTCTCTCTCTCCCTCACTGTACCTCCCTCCACCCCCCCCCCCCCTCTCCATGGAGAAAACGTCTATAATTTGAAGGATCACACCACTACAGGAGACTATGGAAGGAGACGATGCAGATGTTTGTCTTATGTGACAGAGGCGGTTCGAGTAACAGTGAGACCTGAAGACTTGTGGTAACTCGCTGAGCTGTTGTTTGGCTTTACAGCTATGCAGGACAGCCAGGGACCCGGGTTCAAATCCAGTTCATGTATTCGTCCATTACGATACTAATGCCTCTTCTCTTCCTTTCCACTCTCTCCCTCTCTTCTCTCTCTCACCTCTTCCTCCTCCCTCTCTACTCTTTCCCTTTCTCAACCCCCCTCCCCTCTAGCTTCTCTCTGTGCCCCTTTCTCATCCCCCTCTCCCTTTCTATTTCTCTCCTCTCCCACCCCCCTCTCCCTGGAGAGATTATAATCCAGCACACCAGACCATCAGAATCATATTCATGAGGAAACTCATCTTTAGGCGGATAATCCCAGGATTCTGACATCTGTCGGTGTCATTAAGGAGAGGAACTCCGTCCAGAGAAGAAACACCAACCAGATTATAAACCAAGGGCCTGACGAATCACGATTTCTAAACAAGAGTGCGTCCAACTGTGTCAGAATATGAATCCAGAGGAGATTAAACCTAGTTTTCAACTCAGGGCTGTACAGTAGCTGGTCAAGTTGGCAAAAAAAAAAGGTTAAAGGACTCTCTCTGTGACTCATGATTTAGTGCCCTCTATTGTTGCACCATAGTTGAGAAACTATTGTTCACTATGTCTGGTAGCTGACGTGGTTACTCTGCACTGTACCTGGTGAAAACAGATTGTTCTTTGACTACCACAATACTGTTAGAACTGTACCCTTCTGATCCTTGATTTTCTGATGTCATTTCTTCATGCACCTTTTTGTATGTTGCTTTGGATAAAAACCTGAATGATACATAAAGCAGGTAAATGACTACATGACACACTATGGGGATGCAGGTAAATACCCCCTGCTGGTCAACATCAGATGTGCAGGTTAGACTGAAGTAACACTTTTAACCATCTCTGGAAGAGAGAGGAGAGGGAGGAGGGTGGAGAGGAGAGAGAAGGATGGAGAGGAGAGAGGGGGGTGGAGAGGAGAGAGGGGGGTGGAGAGGAGAGAGGGGTACCCCTCACTGAATTGTTCTTCCAAAGGTTTCTGCCATTTTGTTCTGAGTTTTTCCTTGTCTTCTCTGAGGGTTTATGTTGGTTATTGGTGCTGATCTGTGGGCTTCTATGAAGCCCTCTGTGACAACAAGGGCTGTATATATAATGTGAGTCGTTTATGTAACGGTGCTCGTCAGTGTCGCTTCCTCCCGATCTTTATCCGTACTGGTCAAACTCAGGTTCTCTGACTTGCCAACGCGACCACAAACGTTACAAACACCGCTTTAACCAGCTAGGCCACCGAAAAGCTAGCTCTTCCATGGCGCAGGTGAGAGGTATTTATACTGAGGAGAGAGTTTTACCAATTCAGCTCAGATACACTTCGATTTCTTCCCGTGCTTCATTTATTAACGAGCTGGTAAATACAAACATCTGTCATGTCAGTCCTCCTCATGGTGACCAGGGGTCAAAGGTCATCTTAAAACCCACAGCTGAATTTTCTATACACCTAATTATATATGAAACAAACTATAATAAATATATTAAACGTTCTTTATTGTCCTTCATTCAACATGGTTAGAAAATACATTAAACAAAAATGTAAGTACTACATCTACAACAGATTTAGTTTCAATAAGAGTGCTTGAATATATAAAAAGGTCCATGTACAGTGCTAAGTCATATATAAATACAGTCTGTAGTTTTGTTACACTGGACACAATATCTAAACATTCCTACATCTGATAAGGCCTAAGTCAGGTGAATAAACACTTAAAGAGCAGCAAGAGTTTACCATGGCAATATCTGAGAAGTACAAATTCTCCCTGCTGCCGGCACTACCCCTTAGCTGTGGTAGTCCTACCACCAGGGGGCAGTGGCAGTGTGTTTCTATCCTTCAGCCACCAGTAGGTTACTGTGCTACTCTACTCCACCTTCCAGATGGCGATCTTGCCATCCTCGCGGGCGGCGCCGCTCAGAACATAGCGGTCTTCCGCGGAGCACAACGTCTGCACGGTGTCGTTGTGGGCAACCAGCTCCTTCTCCACCAGGTGGCGCTCTGGGTCCAGCACGAAGGTCTTCCCCCGGGTCTTCCCCCCGCTCCTGCCCCGGCCCCCCACCCAGACCTGCACCAGCGGGGAGGACACAGAGTTCAAAACCAGAACACCTCCTCTATGGCTTTGACAATGTTTAATTCATCTGTAGCTAGCCTGTTAGTTAGCCTGATGTTCTCCTACTAGTTAGCTTGATGTTAGCCTGTCAGCTAGCCTTATGTTGGCCTGCTAGTTAGCCTGATGTGAGCCAGAAGGTGAACTGACTCAGCAGAGGGAAGGTTACCTGGTTCTTGACCCTGATCATGCAGGTGACCCCAGTGCATTCTGGGAGTAGAATTCTATGGAAGGGCTTGGAGAGCTCGGTGAGGAGCCACACACACACCTCCCCCGAGTCCACACACGCCGTCCACAGCTGCTCCAGCTACGCACGCACACACACACACACACACACACACACACACACACACACACGCGCACACACACACACACACACACACACACACACACACACACAACTTAGACTTTAAACTGTAAAAGTTTACATTACAAAAGACATTTAAATTTGAAAAACAGTGCTCTCAATTCTTGTGTGATCCCCAGTCCTCCAGCTGGTGTACCTCAGGCAGCATGAGCAGCCAGCTGAAGGCTGATGTGGATCCTCTGGTCTGCTCTGGAAGAGCCGTCCTGCGGTTCACACTGCCCGTCTTCAAAACCTCCATCACACAGTCCCTGGCACCTGCACACCCACCCAACTTTATGGTCACATGCTCATTTATTGACTATGAAATGCTTGATTTCCAGGCTTCCCCAACAGAGCAGAGAGGTACTTAAAAAACACAAAACGTAAATAAAAACAATGCAACCTTAAATAACCTAAGTGATCAATACACAGTTGCTTAGTGGTTGTGTAGAGGTCATGTAGGGGTCATGTGGAGCTCATTTATGGGTCGTGTGGAGGTCATGTAGGGGTCGTGTGGAGGTCATGTAGGGGTCGTGTGGAGGTCATGTAGGGGTCATGTGGAGCTCATTTAGGGGTTGTGTGGAGGTCATGTAGGGTTTGTGTGGAAGTCGTATCTAGGTAGTTTAGTCCCGGTACTCACAGCACCAGAGCGCCCCCCTGCAGAGCTGCAGGGACTGCAGACGGTCACAGGAGAGATGGAACTTCTTCCTGATTTGCAGGGACGCCACGTCCCACGCCATCACCATGCCGTCCGCCCCACATGAGTACGCCACCTTGGGGCTGCCGCCGGAACCACAGGGGTGGGGGAGAGGGGATATAGAGAATATACGTTTTATATATATATATATATGGGACTAAAGGGATTGAGCCTCTAATCTGTTCCACTGCGCCCTGCACCCTTGCATCACAGATTTTATGTAATCTACTTATGCATCCACCTTGTTCTTACCTTGCCGCATTGTCCTTACTGCATTGTACTAAGTATTACTGTAGATGTTATTGTTGCACTGTATTGTGTTGTCGATGTTATTGTCTCCATTCTTACCTGATAAATACATATCGTTCCTTGACGCTGACCACCGAAATACTGCTAGAACTACACACTTCTGATCCTTGATTTTCCACTGTGCTTTCTGAATACACTGTTTGTCTTGTTGAATGAGTAAGATGTGTCATGTGACGTGCACCTGTATCTCTCGGAGCGTTCCCCCAGGGCCAGGCCCGTGACCTCGGCCCGGTGGTCGGTCAGTTGCTTGTTACATGACATGCTCCTCGTGCTGATGATGTAGATGACGGAGTCCTGGGAGCCCACCCACACCTGCCCACTGTCCACTCCCAGCATGCAGTTCTGCAGGGACAACAGCAGTCAGTTTGATCCTAGCCATCTCAGTATTCATACAGTGGATTGAATCATATTATGTGTGTTGACTCTAACAATGATACCATAAACAATGCTCAAATGTAACAACATTGTACTTGATATTTTTAACTTGATTTACTGACCTAAATGATAAAAGGACTAAAATGATCAAAGTATTCAGGCTTCAGACATGTTTAACAGTGGTATAGTATAGTTCAGCTGCCACGAGAGGGAGTTCTCTGAGTAGTCTCCTGAGATGTCTGGAATTCTACACCCCTCTGCTACTCATTATGGTTCATGTGACTCAACACAGAGATGTTAACTGACCACAGCGAGGGATCTCTTTAGGAGATGTTTATAGCTCAGTGGTAGAGCATGGGGATGGGTATAGCTCAGTGGTAGAGCATGGGGATGGGTATAGCTCAGTGGTAGAGCATGGGGATGGGTATAGCTCAGTGGTAGAGCATGGGGATGGGTATAGCTCAGTGGTAGAGCATGGGGATGGGTATAGCTCAGTGGTAGAGCATGGGGATGGGTATAGCTCAGTGGTAGAGCATGGGGATGGGTATAGCTCAGTGGTAGAGCATGGGGATGGGTATAGCTCAGTGGTAGAGCATGGGGATGGGTATAGCTCAGTGGTTAAGCGTGGGGATGGGTATAGCTCAGTGGTAGAGCATGGGGATGGGTATAGCTCAGTGGTAGAGCATGGGGATGGGTATAGCTCAGTGGTAGAGCATGGGGATGGGTATAGCTCAGTGGTAGAGCATGGGGATGGGTATAGCTCAGTGGTAGAGCATGGGGATGGGTATAGCTCAGTGGTAGAGCATGGGGATGGGTATAGCTCAGTGGTAGAGCATGGGGATGGGTATAGCTCAGTGGTAGAGCAGTTGACTACAGATCAAAAGGCCACACGTTATAATCCCCCCCTCCATATGTCTCTTTTTGAGTAGAAGCTTCTGCTAAATGACCACAGTATATGGAGAACTCTTTATCTGCTCTCTCAAGTCGGAATCCCTAAATCACTCAGCAGTTTCTGAGTCGGGTGTTTTTATTGCAGCTGCCACTTTGTGGAAACGTCACTCGTAAATCTAATTTCAGTTCCTTTTTTATGTCTCTCTCCAACTGTCTCTCTCTCCTCCTACTCCCCCCTCCCTCTCACTCTCCACCTCTCGCTGTATCGAAAACACTCTTCTCCGATCTCCCCGTCTCTCTCTAACCCTCCCTTTCCCTCCCTCTCCCTCTCTCTCTCTCTTTTCCGCTGTCCACACATCTGTCTTCTATCACCCCTCCCTCCAGAGGGTGTTCTCACCAGGGGGGCGGAGCCTGCTTGGACGCAGGTCTGCAGCATGGACCAGCTGGCTGCGTCAAAAACCACCACCTTCCCATTGCTAAGGGCAACCCACAGCTTGGGGTTCCCGTCTCCCTCCGAGTCGCCCCCCCCCAGCTGGCCTGAGGACACACACGGATACACACACACACACTGTTAAGTAGTTACACACACAAGAAGGGAGGGAGGAGGGAGGGAAAGAGAGAGAGAGAGAGAGAGAGAGAGAGAGAGAGAGAGAGAGAGAGAGAGAGAGAGAGAGAGAGAGAGAGAGAGGGGGGAAGGAGGTGGAGGAGTTGCACGAGGAGTGGGGCTGGTCTGCTCAAAAGGAGTGAGTGAGGGAGTGTAATGAATTAAGAGTAGATGGAAGAAAGGAGAGAGAGAGAAGAGAGGAGTGGGAGTGACCTGGAAGGCATCCAAACACTTGTGTGTGACCTACATTCAGACGTGGGACTTGAATGTCTCTCTGTGTTCCTGTCTACTCTCAGTTGTTCTCGAAAACTACCAACAGGACTGTTCCAACTTTCCCTATAGAACCACAGCTAGCTAGCAGCTAGCTAGCATGGCTGGTTCTCTCACTACAGATCCACATATGCTAGCAGTTAACTAGCATGACTGGTTCAAGCCAACCCCTGGAGCTAGATAGACACCTCACAGGAAACATATCTTTCTAATAAACAACCTTCCAGTAACTACCACCTCTTAAACTTATAGAAGGAGGAGAGGAAGAGGAGGAGGAGGAGGAGAGGAAGAGAAAGGAGGAGAGGGGGAGAAATAATATGAGTAGATGAAAGAGGATGAACCGGAGAAGGGGCCAGAGGAAGGAGATTCGGGTGGAGGAGAGGTTGGGTAACTGGGCTGTAAAGAGGAAGTGGAATGCAGGTAGTGAAACACATGGTTCTGCACTTATTACTCCACTTTACATTTACATTTACATTTATTCATTTAGCAGACGCTTTTATCCAAAGCGACTTCCACATGGCGATCTTGCCATCCTCGAGGGCGCCGCCGCTCAGAATGTAAAGAGTGTGTACAGTATGTGCCTGTGTATGTATGTATGCGTGCGCGTGACACAGACACATACTGTACACAGATTCCCCCCCTCTCCTCCTAGCTTTTGTGCGTGCGTGTGTTAATGTGTGTGTTTGTGTACGAGTGTGTGTGTGCGAGTGTGTGTGTGTGTGTGTACCTTGTGTGTATGAGTGTGTGTGTGTACCTGGTGTGTATGAGTGTGTGTGTGTACCTGGTGTGTATGAGTGTGTGTGTGTGTACCTGGTGTGTATGAGTGTGTGTGTGTACCTGGTGTGTATGAGTGTGTGTGTGTGTGTGTACCTGGTGTGTATGAGTGTGTGTGTGTGTACCTGGTGTGTATGAGTGTGTGTGTACCTGGTGTGTATGAGTGTGTGTGTGTACCTGGTGTGTATGTGTGTGTGTGTGTACCTGGTGTGTAGAGTAGAACATCCACAGCCTGTGCGGAGGTCAGATCCAGGGAGGGGTTGATCTTGTGCTTCAGAGTCTCTGCCGTGGTTTTGGGAACCATCATTGGTACTACACGCACGCACACGCAAACACACGTCACACACACACACACACGCACACACACACGCACATAAAGGACAGGTCAGTCCAGATTAGCACATTTACATTTAGTCATTTAGCAGACGCTCTTATCCAGAGCGATTTACAGTAAGTACAGGGACATACCCCCGAGGCAAGTAGGGTGAAGTGCTTTGCCCCAGGACACAACGTGAGTTGGCATGACCGGGAATCGAACTGGCAACCTTCGGATTACTAGCCCGATTCCCTCACCACTCAGCCATCTGAGCCATCTGAGCGGTAGCAGGCAATGTATTCCTGTGTGTTGCATCTCTAAACAATGCAGATACCTACATAACAAGGCACTTTTAGGTCAGATTGAAGACCATTCCCTGCAGTAAGAACATTACACCCAGACTGACAATGAGAATGCCAGTGAAGCTCCTCTTACACAGCCTGTTCAAGGCTATTGTGCGCCTCTACGCCGCCTCACAGTTCCGTGTCAAAGTTACGAACACAGAATGAGGAGTCATTGTTGAACCAGCATGAAGCCGGCAGTGGAGGCAGTCACAGAGCTGAATCATTTCTGTGGAAAAGGAACAACCACTACACACTCTAATAACCACACTGATTCTGGAACGCAGGCCTGCCATGTAAAATCACTCATGGAGTGGCCTTATGCCGGCTTTGTTTGGTTCAGTGTAAACAAAGTGTGTGGGCGTGAGTGTGTGTGTGTGTGTGTACCCTCTGTCTTCATCTTGTCAAAGTAGGCTAGTTTGGAGGCAGCGTAGATGGCCCTGGTGCTTTGCAGGCAGCCCACCACTGCATCCATGAGCAGAGAGTTAGTCAGGGCCTGCTGCATGAACTGGGGGTCCTGGGTGGGGGTGGGGGGGAGTGTAGGGAGACAGAGGTAAATCCTGGTTATTCATGTGTAGATGCATATAGATGAGGCTCCACATTCCACACGCTTCATATACCATAGAACAGTGGTGTGTGTGTGTGTGACATGCCATTAGCAGGGGGAGTTTCGATGGCGTGTTTTCTGTTGTTCATGCTGGACCCAGTCCAAACAGCTTCCTCTATAAAACGCCTACATACATTTACATTACATTTACATTTATTCATTCAGCAGATGCTTTTATCCAAAGCGACTTCCAAGAGAGAGCTTTACAAAAGTGCATAGGTCACTGATCATAACAACGAGCAACAGTAAAAATATTTCACAGCGAGCACAAGAATTTTAAATCAGTTACAACTAACCAACAAGAGCAACAAGTCTCTCAATA
Source organism: Osmerus mordax (assembly GCF_038355195.1). Taxonomy (NCBI): domain Eukaryota; kingdom Metazoa; phylum Chordata; class Actinopteri; order Osmeriformes; family Osmeridae; genus Osmerus; species Osmerus mordax. The sequence goes on along the minus strand of NW_027120481.1, from coordinate 14,586 downwards.
AGAGTCATTACACACACACCCCTCCCTCCTCTCCCTCCCACCCACACACACACACCCCTCCCTCCTCTCCCACCCACACACACAAACCCCTCCCTCCTCTCCCACACACACACACAAACCCCTCCCTCCTCTCCCACACACACACACCTCCCTCCTTCCCTCCTCTCCCACACACACACACACACACACACCTCCCTCCCTCCCTCCCTCCCTCCTCTCCCACACACACACACACACACCTCCCTCCCTCCCCTCCCACACACGGACCTTGTGCTCGTCAGCCATCTTGCGTCCGCCCCACATTTCCTTCACCATGAGGTTCCACAGCTCGGACTCGCCCTTCAGGTTGGCCTCGAACACCACCTTCCTGCCCAGAGAGCGGATCCTCAGGGTGGGGATCCGCAGCAGCAGGAATGCAGCCGAAGAGATCTTCACCTCCTGACACACACACACACAGTTTCAAACACAGGAACACACACCTTCACACACACCTTCACACTCACAGGAGCACACAGACCTTCACACACACACCTTCACCTCCTGACACAGACACAGGAACACACACTTTCACAAATCATCAGACACACCTTCACACCCAGGAACACTCTCCTTGTGAAACACACGCACCCCTTCACACACACACACACACGCACAAACCTTCACACAAGCACACCATACAGGAAGTAGTCCCGGCCGGCCCTCTCACCTCGATATCCCTGAACTTGGTGATCTCCAGGAAGCCCGGCCGTCCTCCGGTCAGCAGGAAGAGCCTGCGCTGCGTCATGGCGATCTTGCCCACGCCGCGGGACGTCTTGACGGAGGAGGAGAGCTTGAACACGCACTCGCTAGCCTCCAGCTGCTCCACCACGCCGGCAGGGAGCGCCACTTCCTGGGCCTCCGCTTCCGTCTCCTTCCAGAAGGTGTAGAACACGCGGAACAGCTCTGGATCCACCTGTTTCTGCTGGCCTGGACACACACACACGCAACATTCACAAACGCACACATACACACACACAAGTACGCACGTAGAAACACAAACCAATCTTTACACACATACCTCTTTACTAATGCTTATGGGTCTACCACAGTTGACTGGCACCCTATCGGTCAGCCAGTTCTTGGACAGGAAGGAACAACCGACTCTACAACAACATCCTTCTACAGCACGTTGTAATTCACTGGAGATATTGACACAACGATAATTCACACACAAACACACGCACACACTATCGCAAAGGCACAACAATTATTTTCCTACACACACACACACACACACACACACACTCATACACTCAGTCACACCCTCAGTGTGTCAAACGTAAACATTGTGTGGAATGCGTGAGGAATGTTGCACACACATGCTGATGATAAGACTACCATCTCCCTCTCTACCTCTTCTCTGTCCCTCCCTCCCTCCCCCCATCCTCTCCCTCGCTTTCCCTCCCACCCCTCTCTTCCTCCCTCCCCCTCTCGAAGGAGGTTCTCTGGCAGCAGTGAGGGAATGATTAACCAGAGAACTCTCTGTTCTAACAGAAACGTCTAGAAGCTGTCTTTACATTCCTGGGTGGAGAGTTGAGCTTTGATTGTAGCTGGGTGTGTAGCTGGGTGTCCATATATGTGTGTGTCGTATCTGTAGCCGTGTTTATGTTCTGTCTTTGTTACCAAGTGTCAACAGACAGAGAACCAGTGTAAATACAGAACACACAAATACAGAAACTCCTTGGAATGGTGGATAGTGAGGTGAACACGCACACACGAACGCCATCACACACACACGTGAGGTAAGGACCAAACACCACAGCACACACTACGTGGGGGGGGAATGAAAAGATCTTACCCTCCAGGTTGGAGTCAAGATAAAAGACAGACTGGGAGCCAGCCCCCTCCACATCATCTGGGAGGCGTGGGGGGGGGGGGGGGGGTAGGAGAGGAGCAGAATGACTCATAGAAATCAGTGGGGTAATTCCCAGACTACGCAACACTGAACCCTTTAAGTGTTGAACACTACAGTAAACTCCAGCTGAGGTCACGCACACACAGTCTGATTGGACCTGGAATCGTCTCATCTGAGATGGAATGTTGACCTGACTTCCAAGATTCCAAAACCAGCTGGCAAAATCTGAGAGTCAAGTTGTCAGACTGGTTGGTTGAGATAAGCAGCCTGTCATCTGAAGTGACAGGAACACAAGAGATTTCAAAACCATTTCTGGTGATTATTGTTGAAGTGACTTGATCTTCATGTTCCGATCAGAATAACCTTTGGAGGAACAATCACATAAACATGGTTTGCTGACCACAATCCCATGAATTCCTCCTCTCCCTGTCGGGTCCAAAAACCTGACATTACTGTTATTGTCAAGTCAGTAATATTATGTTTGATACTATTCAGGCTTACAACAGTTTAGCAGTTTTCGAAGCATGAGAAGAGTCCAGAGTGCTTGTGTGCCCCAACCTTCACAGGCACAGTAACCAGTGGATAGTTTACATATATCTATGAGTATCTACTCTAACAGTAACTCTATATCTATGAGTGTCTACTCAAACGGTAACTCTATATGTATGAGTATCTACTCTAACAGTAACTCTATATCTATGAGTGTCTACTCAAACGGTAAGTCTATATCTACGAGTGTCTACTCTAACAGTAGCTCTATATATCTGAGTATCTACCCCTACAGTAACTCTATACGTATGTATGAGTGTCTACTCTATGGGCCCGGTGCCAGTAGTGACTCCATCCTTACCTACAGTGAGGGCATCAAACAGCCTGAGGATGGTGCCCTGGTCCTTGACGATGCCAGACTCCTGCACATGCCTCACAAACTGCTCCAGGTGCATGTGCTTTTTCGGCAGCTGGAAGCGCTTGACGGCCCCCTGGTCGCCGTGGAGGGCGCGCTCCTGCTCCGTGTCCCTCTTGACGCGGCTGATGAGGCGCTGGAGCTCCGGCCGGCGCTCTGTCTGCCCCCGCTCCGCCTCCGGGAGCGAGTCGACCAACGCGGTGACCAGCGCGGCGGGGAAGATGTCCGTGTCCGTCTTGTAGAGCGTCTGGAAGTCGTCCAGGGCGTCAAGGCGACGTCCGGCCACGGAGCACACCAGGCCCCTGAGGTAGTGATACCTGGGGGGGGGGGGGGGAGATTTGTGGCGTCACGCAACGCTTCTCTGCCCGAGGGATTTAGCTCGTCGCTAGACGCGTAGCTGTGGTACCGCAGGAGTTGCTGTGTTCAGCTACACATGTTTAGTTCTGCTTGTGTTTCTGAGGGCCTATAACGGCGAGGTGGGCAGAGACCCCAACCCACACACACGTCGGAACCCCCCCACGCACACACCTGGCCAGAAGGGCGGAGTCCTCGGGCGGGGCAGCGTTGATGGCCCTCCCCAGCAGAGCGATCATCTCTGAGTAGTAGTTCTGAACGTAGTGGTACGCCAGCGGGGGAGGGAACTCTGGGAGACGGAATATCTTGACGGGTTTCTGGAGAATCTTCAGTCCTGAGAGAGGAGAGAGAGAGGGAGAGGAGAGAAGAAAGGAGAGGAGAGAGAGGAGAGAGAGAGGGAGAGGAGAGAAGAAAGGAGAGAGAGGAGAGAGAGAGAGAGAGAGGAGAGAGAGAGGAGAGAAGAAAGGAGAGAGAGGAGAGAGAGAGAGAGAGAGGAGAGAGAGAGAGAGGAGAGAGAGAGAGAGAGGAGAAGAAAGGAGAAGAGAGAGAGAGAGAGAGAGAGAGAGAGAGAGAGAGGGAGAGGAGAAGAAAGGAGGGCTTCAGAAACACAATCAGAGACCACACCGAGGAGAAACAGGAAGTGAGGCCTCGCCCCGGGCCTCACCGCTGTCGGGGTTGACCTTCTTGAGGGAGGCGTGTCTGAAGGGCAGTGTGGGGGGGCTGGCTCCTGCCAGGTTGGGCATGCTGTGGCCAAGCTTGCTGCTGAGCCGGGTGTCTGGGCTGGTGTAGGAGCGGGCCACCTCCTGCATGGTGGGTCGGCGGGGCGACTCCGTCATCGCACGCAGTCTGGGGGGGCGACACGGGGCCGTGACAGTGTATATCAGGATGTTTGTGTGTGTATTTTTATCTAAGGGTGTGTGTTTGGGTATGGGTGTGTGAGGGTGTTTGTTTGTGCGTATGTATACAGTATAATGGTGTGTGTGTGGATGAGGGTGTGTATTTGTGTGTATATATACAGTATAATGGTGTGTGTGTGTGTGGATGAGGGTGTGTGTTTGTGTGTATATATACAGTAGAATGGTGTTTGTGTGTGTGTGTGTGTGTGTGTGTGTGTGGATGAGGGTGTGGGTGTACCTGTACGCCTCTGTCCGTGAGCTGAGCTCAAGCCGAGTGAAGGCGTCCATCTTTCTGTTCAGACGATCCCTCAGGAAGGAGTGGAAGATGTGTGTGTCCAGCACCTATACACACACACACACACACACACACACACAGGAACACATGTGCATGCTTAGTGCACATACTGTATGTGTGGTGTGGGCGTGTGTGTGGTCGACGTGTGTGTGTGTGTGTGTGCACCTTGCGGTAGAAGGGCTGTTCAGCAGGCTCTCTACTCCTGAGGAACTCCTCACTGTTAAACACTCGATGTTCGTAGTTCAGATGCTCTTGGACCTGCCTGGGGACACATCATTACAACATCACTTCCTGTAGGGTCAGTTACACCACCCGTACACTTCCTGTAAGGTTAGTTCAACTTCCTGTAGGGTTAAATAGATTGCTGTAGCGTAAGCTACACTTCCTGTATGGTTGGTCTTTGTGTAGGGTTCCTGAGGGGTCGGTTAGACTTCCTGTATAGAGGGAATCTGCAGTGTGTACCTGAAGATGTTGACGATTAGCTCCAGGGTGATGTTCAGTATCTGGGCGTTGAGCCTCCTCTGCCAGGCTCTGCGCCGGGAGCGCTGCTCGTTTACGTCTGTGCTGGCGCCCTGGTGGCACCGCTCCAGGTCGTAGTGCATCTGGAGGGTGCCCACCCTGCACGCACAAACACACACACACACGTACACATAAACACACATGCATAGATACACACACACATAGTCCACACATACACTTCCTGTGTGTGTCTGTGCGTGTGTATATAGATATGTGTGTGTGGCATGTGTGTGTACCGGGAGATGAAGCAGTCCCTGGCTGCATCAGGCACGGCGGGCAGGTCCAGTGTCTCTGAGCAGCTGCACGCCACCAACCCCTCATCTATGTTCACTAGGACCAGGTCCTCAGTCTCCTATCTCACACACACACACACACACACATACAAACATTAGCCACACACCCCTCACCAGATAACACATGGCAAGCCCAGGGGATGAACAGAAACAATACCCTCCCTCATCCCATAATGACCCTGTCACTATCACCGTGGGAAACAATAGACCAGGAGGTCCAGTGAGCTCAGCTGAACCTAGACAAAGCACATACATCCCTTAGTGTGTGTGTGTGTGTGTGTGTGAGTGAGTGATGAGTCAGGCTCCAGAGTCAGCTTAGCCATCACTACTCCAGACATTCCCTCTCCTCTCTGAGCAGGAACACACACGCACACACAGTCATCGCTGATGTCAACATCTCATCCAGCTGGCTGCTGAAAGCCCTCTCACTGTCTCAGCAGAATAGAGCAGAGCCCGGCAAAGTAGAATAGATAGAAGCACAGTACAGCAAGAACAGAGTAGAGTAGAGTATACTAGAGTAGAGTACTAAAGAGTAACAGTAAGGAGCATTAGAGCAGAGTCCAATCCAGTAGAGTCTCACCGCTGCCACCTCTTCATAGTGCTGCAGGTGGCATCCCATCAGGTAGGCAGTGGGCGCCATGACGAAGTCCAGCATCTGGCAGGAGAGGACGGGCACATAGGGGTGCTGCCAGGACAGGGGGTGCAGGAAGAGCAGCAGGGCCTCGGACACCAGGGTCAGCCGGGACCAGTCGCTGGAGAACAACACCACCCTCTGCTCCGTCAGCAGGCTGGCCAGCACCTGGAGCAATACACAGGCTAGGTTAGGCTATATCACGCTAAACTATGCTATGCTAGGTTAGGGTCAATTCTGCTCGGCTCGTCTAGGTTGGGCTAGGCTAAGATGCTACTCTGGGCTACTCTAAGCTAGGCTAAGATATGCTTCTCTATGCTATGCTAGTCTATGCTATTTTAAGATAGGCAATGCTGCTCTAGACCACTCTATGCTACTCTAGGCTAGGCTAGGCTATGCTACCCATGGTTAGGCTGGGATGCCCCTCTATACTACTTTAGGCTACACTAAGATAAGCTATGCTATTCTTTGCCACTCTAGGCTAGGCTAAGCTATGCTCCTCCGGGCCAGGCTGAACTCACCTGTAGCAGCTGTTCAGGCCTGAAGCAGAGGAAGGCCAGGTGCAGGTCCAGGTCCACAGCAGGTCGCTCTTGGTCCTCCCTGGAGGGCAGCACCACCTGGAGAGGCTTCATGTTGAACACCTGCACAGCCACCAGGAAGAACACATTAACGTCTTCTCCATTCCGTCTCTCTCTCTCTCTCCGTGACAGACAGGGCCTTACCGGAAGGACTTCCCTGTCTCACACTCTTATCAGCCAATCATCAACAGGAATTCTGCTACTCTTCCTCCAATCGACAACTTGCGACCGACAGCATGAATATTTTGACTCATCCATCCTGTGAAGACCTTCTTGTGGCTGTTGGATCTGTTGCCTACACCAGGCAACACTCTACACATTGACGACTCACTCATACACTCACCTACACCACTGACCTAGCGACTGACACAACTCAATACAGTATTTCTCTTGTTGGTTTCCTTAGTTCTTTAATTAATTGCTTTGTTACTTGGCGTATGGGCCCCGTATCTTGTCACTGCCTTGCCTTGGAGCCTGGATTGTGTGTGTGTGTGTGTGTGAGAACTGCAGGGAGTTAACTGGTCACTGTAGAACCACAAAGATTTTTCCCCCTGAAAAACTCCAATTACAAAATCACTGTTTTTTCCTCCATGACATGGTGTTTTCCACGTCAACAACATGACGTGTTCCCCTGTCGTGTCCAGGGAATGAAGGGCAGTGTCCCTTCTTGTGCTGTTTGGCGCCCAGAGTGTGTAACTCCACAGAATGTGTGTGGGGTTGGGAGGAGTGTAAAGGGGAGGTTCATTTGGGACAGGAGGGGAACAGTACTCCTTTGTGAGACTTTTGTTTTGGACCAGAACACGTTTGGTCATTGTGCCTTCATCACAGTCTGTGTACCTTCATTTGACTTGTATTACTATTTTTCACTTTTTGCACTGTCAAGAATAAATCATCTTGCCCTGAAGAGCTATTTGAAAACATATTTGTTCCTACGAACATTGCTATTGTTTTATTAAGGAAGCAACTCTTCTGATGGGCTTATGATAACCAAACCTAAGATAAGGTGTGTGTGCGTGTGTGTGTGTGGTACTGACCACATGCAGATGTCCAGGGGGGGGGATGGGGACCAGGGTCAGTGTGGCTGAGAACTCCTTCACCTTCTCCTCACAGTCACACGTCCAGCCTGGCTTCAGATGGCCCAGCAAGCTGCACAGAGACAGGCAGACCGCTGTGAGACTCTCTCTCTCTATCCCTCTCTCCCCCTCTCTCTCCCTCTCTCACTCACACAGACACACACGAACCAGCCTCACAGAGACCGTGTCTCACCCAGTCAGTCAGTCAGCATTTGAGTGTGTGTGAGAGAGAAGGGGTGTGTGATGGTGTGTTTGTCTGCGTGTGTGTCTGTGAGTGTGTGTGTGTGTGCTCACCAGGAGAGGCAGTCCCTCAGAGCGTTGTAGTAGGGGTACTTAGAGATGACACACACTGCGTACGAAGCGTACAGGCGGGACTTGGAGGACGAACGTTGGCCGTTCTGGATCCCGCCCTCCTGACACCAAACAGCCAATGGGAAAGCAGCTTAACTAACCAATCACAAACTGTCAGTAACGTGGGGAGATGGCTTTTGTACTTGTACAGGTGTGTAGTTCTGAACCATAAGGAGAAGTTGTACCTGTATAGGTCTGTAGTACTGGACAACCACTCCATGAGTTCTGCTGCCCAATACGTCTGTGAAGACCAGGAAGTGGTACGAATCTTCTTTCTGCTCATTGGTTATCTGAAGACCGCCTGGCCAATAGGGAAAGAGAATCCTCACAATGAAACACGTAGAGCGCAAGCAAGGAACCACAAAGGCACAGTGGTACCAGCTAAGGCTCTAGGGTACAAGCTATGGCACTGGAGTAACACTCGCAAAATTACAATCATTTACTATTTTGCTCTCGCAAATAATCTGGAAGTCGGTGAGACTGACTCCAAGATGTGGGTTGTGTACTGTATGGCGAGATGAGACAGGTCTTTAGGGAACAGTCACAGTTTCCCATCAGCGACCCATCCAGACCTTGACTGTGGTTAATGACGGATTTCCTAACATAAAACAATCCTGTGTTGAGTCAAGGTAACACAGTAGACATGAGTGCGCTAACCTCTTGTGTTTCAAACAACCTGAACATTTATGTAATGGAAGCCCTTGTGTTATACATGGTATATAGGGGGAGTCAGATGGCTGAGTGGTTAGGGAATCGGGCTAGTAATCCGAAGGTTGCCAGTTCGATTCCCGGTCATGCCAACTGACGTTGTGTCCTTGGGCAAGGCACTTCACCCTACTTGCCTCGGGGGGAATGTCCCTGTACTTACTGTAAGTCGCTCTGGATAAGAGCGTCTGCTAAATGACTAAATGTAAAATATAGCTCTATAAATAAATGTACCTTGGTTGACTGATGGATGGCCTGTATTCGAATTGTGGTTTTGGAAATAGATTCCAATCTCTGAAAAGAACCATGTTAGGAGGAGCACCATCACTCTTCCTCCAAGCATCACCTACTGACACACCCTAACCTTTCAACACCTACCTCCATGGCACGTTTTGCAGAATCCACGCCAACATGCCTTAGGTGGCATGGATGACATCAAATGATCGGAGCGTGACTCATTTGACAGCTGTGATAGGCTAAAGCTGCAGCAAAATGTTCCCATTACGGGCTCCAGGGAGCAAGGGGTTATTACTGCAGTGCAGCCTTTGGTGGCGCACCAAATGTTAAATCAAGTGCACCTGAACTATTTTTATCGTCTAACTTTGGGGGGCGAGGTAAAGGATGTATTTTTGGTCGAATAGGGATTCAGATTGGTTGTTCAAGTCCTTTAGAGTACAATACAAAAACACACACCACTAACATTATAAAACACTAGGGGATAAAGACGTGGGGGTCAAGAGTGTAGGAGTTAGGGGTGTAGGGGTGTAGGGGTAAGGGGTGTAGGGAAGGCTGTTACCAGGGAAACAGAGCTGTGGCAGAGCGATGAGGTCAATGTCTTTCGGAACGCTGATATCCTCCGTGGCCCCCCCGTGATTGGCCGGTTGTCCGTTGGGCGGGGCCGGCCGCTCCCTCTTCTTCTTGATGAAGCTCCGCCTCCTCTGGACCCGGCTGAAGGCGTGGTCTCCCGCCTCGCCGCCGGTTTCCTTGATAACGAAGGGCGGGGCGTAGACCTGCAGTACCTCTGCCTCCAGCTGGGGGAGCTCTTTCACCTTGCCCTGCTTGTGTAACTGAGGACACACACACACAATACACAAAAACACCATACATACACACACACACACAGTTTCATAAACTACAAACCTTCTCAGTTCTAGAGTTGAAGTTTCTCACATTTGATTTGTTAAGTTTGCCCCTGGGTCATATTTGAACAGGATGTGACTAAACAAACGAGGTTGTTCAAGTGTGTGTGTGTGTGTGTGTGTGTGAGGTGTCGTACCTGGTAGAGTTCTTGCAGTTTGTCGCTGGAAGCTCCGACCACCACACAAGCCTCCAGTAGACCTGATGGTAGATCTGCCATGGCTGCCATCACACACACACACACACACACACACACACACACTCACTCACTGCTCTCCTCTTCCTCCGTTTCTTCCTCCTCTCCTCAGCAGCTCAGTTTGCTGGACCATGACCTGCAAGGGCCCAGGAGGAACACACACACACACACACACACACATTACAATAATAATAATAAAACCTTTAACCAGGTGGGCCGTTACACAGAAATACAAGGCACAAAATACAAAATGAGGTAGGGACTTACAAATTACAGATGTGCGAGAAAGACAAGCTAAAATTGTATAAATGCAGTACAGGGCATTGTTATTATGACTCAGGCTAGTAAGTCATTCGCAAACACGCACTCTACACAAACACTGTATAAGTAACACACTATATATGTAACTCATACACACATTAAATCTTACACACAACACTGTTTACGTAACACACGCACACAGTATATGAAACACTCTAAACACTTCACTCCAACATCACTGGAACTCTCTCTCTCCCCCTCTCCAACCTTCCAAATCACACCATCTAACCATCTCCACATGTTTCCAACGTTTCCCCCCATCAATCACATCCTCTGTGTCAGCAGGTTTGAGCCAGCGGTTCCAGGGGGCAGAGAGAATGTGCTCCTCGTTCCCCTGGAGACGACACGACACGAGACGTGCTCCAGAACACAGGGATCGACCATCAAACCTCAAACTTTATTTGTAAACGCAAAATGCCGTCCGATCAGCATCTATAACCAACCTAGACCCTCAGAGAAGACGGGCACCATCTCCCAGAAACATGGGGAGCACACAGTTTGACACCCACACAAACACACAAATCATGTGTACACATCCACATCAGATATTCAAACACACACACACACATTACATACAAACACACACCACATCACATCTAAACGTAAAACACACACTACTGAGAGGAGGTAGGACCAAGCATTCCAGCGTACTGTACTTTTACACCAGATAAACTTGAAACACACAACCATGCCTGAAACACACAACCATGCCTGAAACACACAACCATGCCTGACAGACTGGCCCCATGGCTTTATGCCTCCACTGCCTAGCCTAGCCTAGCCTAGCCTAGACGTCATGGAAAACACACTCACTTCATTCATTCTCTGAAGGAAAATTTGAGCGGTCCTGTAAAACAGCCCCTGGCAGTGTGAGAGGTGATGGATATCACACACTAAACACACACACACACACACACACAGCCGGTTAATATTTGCATGACAAATGGAAGCCCAGTAGAAGGAGACATCCCATAATACAAGACTAAATATGTGCATTGAATAGACAGTAAATCTGTACGCATGACACAGATTTGCCACGGAAAAGCGCGACACTGTATGCGGTATGATAGGATCGCAGAAACTCCGGCCCGTCCTGTTCTGTGATATGCTGGAAAAAAGACCCCTGACTATGAACTATTTATAGTTTGACGAGTCGACAGGTAGGCTAAACAGTGTAGGCTATAACTCAGTGACTGTTTAAACCAGAAACATAGGCTACTGTACGGCGTCTTGTCACAAAAGTATCCTAAATAATACCTAAACTTTGAGTGAAGGTTGAGATAAAATAATGAATGATAGGCTATAGGCTGCATATGCAATTTAGAAAGTGGGTCTGTTATATTAGCCTACGATGTTTTAAATAACCAATAGCCCCTATTTTATTTAAACAATGCGATCAATGATAGCTTGCTACCCTAATTGTTACAGTCATTTAATGGAAATGTGAATTCACCAACCTGAAGTTAGGCTATTAGGTTTCCATCAACCACGGTCTTGGATTAGCGACAGTGTCAAATCCGAATTACATTCATGGATTAACAAACGGAAAGAGCACCGTCTAAATCTGGTGTAGCGAGCTCAGTAAACGTTATGCTCCGTGTTGGCAACCGCGAGCGAAGAGGAAGAGACTGTATCCATGAGACCGAAGAGCGGACTGACTGTTGCTGTAATACGGGCGCTCGTTCCCGTACTTCCTGTTCTGGTGGGTTGCTTTGGTGTTTCAAAATTCAACCAATTATGTTGTGATTCATTTGCATCGTAAAACAAACACAAAACGATGAACTATTATAGTAAAATAAGGCACCTTTAGGTTTGGATATGTGCTTCGTTCTGCACTTTACCCCACTTTCTATCAGAATCGCAAACTTGTGAATGTGTGTTGGTTTTGGTTCTAAATTCACTGCAGAAGCCTATACGTTCAATGATAGCCTACTGCCATCTAGATTTCGGTCACCGCAGGCGCAATTTGTTAGTTCATTATGGAACCAACTGGCAACTTGCAGAAGCATTTCCATTCAGAATCCTTCTAAACGATTGACAATATTTCCGTCGTTTCACAAAAAAGGTTTATTAGCCTACAGTTCATTGCTATCACACCTTTTACAGCACTGTAGGTCGATGGAGTTAGGGTGGCGGTCATTTGAATTTGAATGTATTTTCTTTTGAGGCATTTGTCTGTGTCAGTCTCTCTGTCTCTCTCAGCCTCTCTCCCTGTCTTCCTCTGTCTGTGTTGGTCTCTGTGGGGGGGGGGGGGGGGGGGGGGGGGGGGGGCAAACCATAACTCGCCCCCAAAAAAGTTTGTTGATTTTAGTAAGTCAGTCTCTCTGTACTACCCATTCATTACGACTAGGCGGAGCTCTTACACAAGAGTGACTGTGGGATCTAAGCTCTCCAGTCAGGGCAGAGAGGGTGATCTTTGGTCTCATGTTGAAGTATCCATCTATCCATCTCGCTCTCTCTTTCTCTCTCTCTCTCTAGTTCTCCCGCCCTCTCTCTTTCACCGTCACCCCTCTCCCTCTCTTTATCTCTCTCTCTCCCTATCTGTCTCTTATTCACCCTCCCTCTCCCTCTCTCTACATCCCCCCACCCGCCTCTCTCTCTCTCTCACTCTCTCTCAGTCAAATCAGGTCAGTGTAAATGTTTGATGCAGTGATCCGTGTTGTAAGAAGAGATTCAGGCCTTGCTGCTATCCTTCCAGACAAATTGTCGGTCAGTCTGACTGAAGAGATTTCAGTTGGTGTGTTACAATCTCCCCCTGTTGCAACTGACCCCTCTCTGGCCCCGAACACTGGCCTTCTGCAGCTCTGCACGTGTGTGTGTGTGTGTGTGTAAGTATGTGTGTGTATGTCTGCGTCAGTGTGTGTGTGAATTATGTGTGCGTGAAAGGGGAGATGTGTCAGTATGTGTGAATGTACGTGTGTAAGTATGTGTGTGTGCGAGAGAGAGACAGGGGGTGTGTCAGTGTGAGTGTGTGCCAGCAGGAGTGTGTGTGAGATTCTACGACAGGATGTGAACAAGGTTCGACGTCGTTCACATGGAGATGCTACTGCCACAGCGCAGAGCCTGCCATGCCATAACACTCACATGGCCCAGACACACACCATAATCACTGGCTCCTTACAACCCCCCCCCCCCCACACACACACACACACACTCACACTATCTCCTCCTGAGACCTCCTGAAGATTATTATGTGCGTTGTATTCAACATTATTATTCAGTTCTATTTTATTTTCTATTTTATTTTCTATTAGTTTTTTTCGTTGTAGTTAAATACTGTACACATTTAGGTTAACTAGTTTTATACATATATTTTAGTCTGCTCTGAGGAAGCCTTAAATCGAGCATTTCATTGCTATCCGTTATTGGCAAATAAACTTGAACATGAACTAGAGGAGGCTGGAAAGTTACTAGGAGACAGGAGAGGAAGCAGAGAGCTCCATGTTAACCCCGTGCACCCCCACCCCTCTCCCTTGGTCACGCGTGTTCCGTGTGAGGTTCCGTCACCGTGGTGGCCGTAGTCAGCATCTCGGATCATGCTGCTCAGCGGCGTCCCTGAAACCGGCGACTCAGCGGGTCTCTGAGGAAGTTCTGTCAAGAATAGTGTGTGTGTGTCTGCGCAATTTCTATAATGTCTCAACACCTGCAGAGAGAGAGAGAGAGAGAGAGAGAGAGAGAGAGAGAGAGAGAGAGAGAGAGAGAGAGAGAGAGAGAGAGAGAGAGAGAGAGAGAGGAGGGAGAGAGAGAGAGAGGAGAGAGAGAGGAGAGAGAGAGAGAGAGAGAGAGAGAGAGAGAGAGAGAGAGAGAGAGAGAGAGAGAGAGGAGAGAGAGAGAGAGAGAGAGAGAGAGAGAGAGAGAGAGAGAGAGAGAGAGAGAGAGAGAGAGAGAGAGAGAGAGAGAGAGAGAGAGAAATGTAGACAGTATAGGTCAAGTGACAGAAAAATACGTTTTTTCGCAAATTTGAGAAGGTTGATAGGTTACTTACGAAACGACATTTACCTGTCAACTGGGTACTAAAATCCGGGACACTTCAGAACGGGGGTGTGGGTTGGGGGTGGGGGTGGTGGGTCAGAGACAGGGCTCGAATAATGGAAATAAAGTCGGTGTGCCCTGGTGTGCCTCCGCAGCGCGACTGTGCCGTTGTGATTTATTGTGCTGCGTTACATCATGTTTTCCCACCGTCCCACCGATACTAAAATCCGTGTGACACACTTTGCAAAAGGCATGGGAATTGTCGATGCGGCTTGGAGATAAGAAATTAAATCCCTCAGTCCATATATTGTTAAATTTGCAGCCATATTTAGTTTTTTTTCGCCGTAACACCACCTGAGACTTTTAAAGCCATTTCTACCACTGATTCTTGATTCATATCCCCCCGTCTACTATTCAAATTCCCCCGTCTAACTTAGCAGGAATCAACAGCGCAACTGGGTTGTAGG
>NW_027120480.1:0-28199 GCF_038355195.1 Osmerus mordax | reverse complement strand
AACACCCTTGGTATGTACTAGTAAATGAAGGCCGGCATGAACTCTTAAGACTCTTAAGGTAATGTGAACTGCACTCACACTGGTCCCGGCTGTCCTCCAGTTCGTCGGAGCGGTCCGGGGTGTGGCTGGTGGCGCCCCTGATCGCCAAGCTGCCCACGTCGGTGCAGGGTCACGTCCTGAAGGCGGCGGGGGAGGAGCTGGAGAAGGGGCAGCACCTGGGCTCCTCGTCCCGTAAGGAGAGGGACCGGCAGAAACAGAAGAGGTAACCGAAGCCCCTCTCCTCCACGGGCCATGCCCTGCTCCCGTACTGCTCTCATGTCTCTTCCACGGGCCATGCCCTGCTCCCGTACAGCTCTCATGTCTCCTCCACGGGCCATGCCCTGCTCCCGTACAGCTCTCATGTCTCCTCCACGGGCCATGCCCTGCTCCCGTAAAGCTCTCATGTAGATATTAAACGGATGCACCTCCATTGATGCTCGACAGCTTGCAGGACTGTGCTCTAGATATTCTAATGATGGAAGTTTCTAGAAGCAGGGAGACGTGATGTGGTGTGGTCTGTAGTGGTGACCGCCTGTCTTGTTCCCAGTATGTCTCTGCTGAGCCAGCAGCCCTTCCTGTCCCTGGTGCTGACCTGTCTGAAGGGCCAGGACGAGCAGAGGGAAGGCCTCCTCACCTCCCTCTACAACCAAGTACAGCAGGTATCTGTCTCTCTCTGTCTGGCCCTCACTCCCCCTGGTTCTGTATCCTGTCTCTTTCCCCCCTCTCGGTCTCTCTCTCTCTTCCCTTTCTGTCTCTATCCCTCACTTCCCCTCTCCCTCTCGTTTTCCCTCTCTTTCTATCTCCATCTGTCCCTCTCTCTGTCGCTCTCACCCTCTCCCCCCCTCTCTCTGTCTCCCCCTCTCTCCCTCCATGAACGATCTTGCCCCTGAGTCATGTGACTGATGGTGGGGATCTGTTGCCCCTCCAGATTGTGACTAACTGGCGAGAGGACCAGTACCAGGACGACTGCAAAGCCAAGCAGATGATGCACGAGGCGCTGAAGCTGAGGCTCAATCTGGTAAGAACCCCCCCCACACACACACACACACCTCTCCTCCCACCCTGTCATCATCAGAACTTCTTCAGGACAGATTAGAAATGCCTCACAAGCATCATATATAATGTGTTGGTGGTCTGTGGAAAAGCCAAATGCTGGATGCTCCACTAAGGTACATGTGTATGTGTGTTCCTCAGGTGGGGGGGATGTTTGACACAGTGCAGCGCAGCACCCAGCAGACCACTGAGTGGGCCGTGCTACTCCTCGACATCATCAGCAGCGGCACGGTGGACATGCAGTCCAACAAGTAAGACACACATACATAGATACATACATACGTATATAGTAATTACATACACACACACACACACACACAGAACATTGCCACTCTAGCTTGGAGAAAATCTACCTTCACTATGAGTATTTTGCGTGTGTTAACCTGTGTGTGTGTGTGTGTGTGTGTGTGTGTGTGTGTGCGCCAGTGAGCTGTTCACCACAGTGCTGGACATGCTGAGTGTGCTGATCAACGGCACGCTGGCTGCTGACATGTCCAGCATCTCTCAGGGGAGCATGGAGGAGAACAAGAGGGCCTACATGAACCTGGTCAAGAAGCTCAGGGTGAGGAGGGCCAGGGGTCACGACCGCTTTGAAGACTGAATGAACACAATGTCTATTTCTTTGGCTTGAGAACACTTGAGTTGTGTCTACCACGACCACAGACAGATGGTCAGGAGGCAGGACTCTGAAGTGATCAGAGATGCAAGGCTTTTTCATATATGGCTCAAACAACGCATCCTTTTGTCCTGTAGAGTTGTGAGTGTGGTCGATCAAAGGGGGATCGGTGTTTTGCTCACAAAGTGTTTCTTTCTTGCAGAAAGAGTTGGGGGACCGTCAGTCTGAGAGTCTGGAGAAGGTACGCCAGCTGCTACCTCTGCCCAAGCAGACCCGGGACGTCATCACCTGCGAGCCCCAGGGCTCCCTCATAGACACCAAGGGCAACAAGATAGCCGGCTTCGAGAAGGAGGTACCGGCTCTCACCTGCCACAGACCATCTGCATACATGTTCGCCCGTTCACTGTTTTTGTTGTCGTTTTTTTTTAACCAATATATTTCCATCGGCCACCAGGGGCTCCAAGTGTCCACCAAGCAGAAGATCTCTCCCTGGGACGTGTTTGAGGGGCTCAAAAACTCGGCCCCTCTCTCCTGGGGCTGGTTCGGTACGGTCAAGGTCGACCGTAAGGTCACCAAGTTGGAGGAGCAGCAGCGCTTCCTGCTCTACCACACCCACCTGAAGCCCAAGCCCCGCACCTACTACCTGGAGCCCCTCCCCCTGCCCCCCGAGGAGGAGGAGCCCCCCACGCCCGTGCCCCAGGAACCAGAGAAGAAGATGGTGGAGGCCGTGAAGCCGGAGAAGAGCGTTCCCACCGTGCCCTCCGACTCCAGCAAGAAGAAATCCAGCAAGAAGAAGAAGACTCCCTCCACCAGCAAGGCCGATGTGAGGAGGGGGGGCGGAGCTCAGAGTACCACACACAATGACAGTAGGATAGGCTGACCAGGGCAGGCTGAACAGGGCAGGCTGACCAGGGCAGGCTGACCTGTACCGGTCAACTATTCTCCTACCTCAGATTTTGTGTGTGTTCAGTAATCGCTAATTCTGTCCATCTTTTGGAAGATGTGAGAGTGAAATGTGACGTGTTCTCCTCATCCCCAGGACTACGTGACTCGTACACAGGGAGGAGGGCCATATGGCACGGGGATGCCCCCTGAACTCATGGGCCAGCAGAACCACCCCTACAGTAGGATAGGCTACGGCCAGCAGCCCATAGGCATGTACGCCCAGAACCAGCCTCTTCCTCCAGGTCAGTCGCAGCGTCCTCATCACTAACCACCAACCATCCACGCCTGTAGGCATTCTCCTCAGTTAGGATAGCAGTGTGTGTTTGTAAAAGTCAGAAGGGACCAACCCAGCCACTGATCCGTAACACTGACTATCAATTCAACTACTACAACAGCCTTTCACCCCCACCCTCTCCTTCTCCCTCCCCCCACAGGTGGCCCTGGCTTGGACACGCCCTACAGACCAGTCCGGAACCCCCCCATGGGCGCGCGGCCCCCGCGGCCCAGCTACCCTGGCATGATGCCCACCATGCAGGGCGGCATGCCGGGCATGATGGGACTAGACAAGCAGTACCCGATGGGCTACAAGCCTCAGCCAAACATACCGCAGGGCCAGATACTGCGGCAGCAGCTACAGGTCAGACTGGTGAGTCTGCAGTTTGTAGACTCCACTCTGGGGGGCGCTAATGAGCTGCATCTGTAATTAAACACAGTCATGGGGTTTCATTTGTTTCATCCGAGTGCCTGATCTGATGATAATGATCACTGTGAATGATTTTCCTCCATGTGGAGGGTGTAGGCAGAGGTCTGTCGGGAGATTAGAGACTAACGTGCCCTCGTCTGCTTTCAGAACCAGAGCATCATGGGACAGCAGCTGCGTCAGATGGTACCCAACCCCCAGTACACCTCCATGCAGCCCTCCCAGGCACGTCAACTCCACTGACCAGCACTGTCCTTTTCCAATCAATCCCTGCAACAACACTGAACCATCCACTGTCACCAGCCTTGTGTTTCCTCCTGTTGTCTGTTCACATCCCTCCCTCTCAATCTGTCTGCCGTGTTTGTGTTTTTTCCCCGCTCAGCAGAACATCTCCCAGGGCTACACCACGTACGGCTCCCACATGGGCATGCAGCCTCACCCCACCCAGGGCGGGGGCATCGTCCCCCCCTCCTACCAGAGCTTCCAGGGCTCTCACCCTGGCAACAACCCGGCCGTGGTGGACTCTCTGAGGCAGATGCAGCAGAGGCCCAGTGGCTACGTCCACCAGCAGGCCCCAGGCTACGCACACTCCATGCAGAACACACAGAGGTTCGAAAAAAGTTGTGCCTTTCAGCCAGGTTCTAATGAACAATAGTGACATCACTTATTGTAGTTCTTATGAGTGTTTATAGCTGCTGCGTATTTGCAGGCAATGTGTTTCTGTACTTTAGTTTCTCTCTGAAACCTTCCTCTCTCCCCCAGGTTTGCCCACCAGCCCCTCCAGCAGGCTCCCATCATGCACGGCCTGGGCCACATGGGGGGCCAGGGGGTGCACCCGGGGATGAGACCCAACCCCTCGATGGCCGAGCAGCAGCAGCAGGCTCAGCAGCAGCAACAAGCACAGCAGCAGCAGTACCTCAGACAGCAGCAGGCCATCAGAGTACGCACTGGCTACCTCCGCACACACACGGCTCCACTGGCTACCTCCGCACACACACGGCTCCACTGGCTACCTCCGCACACACACGGCTCCACTGGCTACCTCCGCACACACACGGCTCCACTGGCTACCTCCGCACACACACGGCTCCACTGGCTACCTCCGCACACACACGGCTCCACTGGCTACCTCCGCACACATACACGGCTCCACTGGCTACCTCCGCACACACACGGCTCCACTGGCTACCTCCGCACACACACGGCTCCACTGGCTACCTCCGCACACACACACGGCTCCACTGGCTACCTCCGCACACACACGGCTCCACTGGCTACCTCCGCACACACACGGCTCCACTGTGGACATAAGAACTTATTCAACAGACCAACCCAGGACGGTGGTTGAGATTGTGTGCTATATCTCAGATGTATGCGTGGAATAACTTAACCTAAATTTGATATTGAAGTTTAGTGTTTTCTCTAACTGAGTTGCCTATATGTCGCCCTCATAGCAACAAGCTCAACAGGTCCAGCAACAGCAGCAGCAGGCCCAGCAACAGGCCCAACAGCAGGCTCAGCAACAGGCCCAACAGCAGGTCCAGCCTCAGCAGGTCCAACAGCAGCAAGTCCAGCCTCAGCAGGTCCAGCAGCAGCAGGTAGCTTCGGCCCAACCCCCAGCCCAGAACCAGAACCAGGCCCTGGGCATGCAGCCCCTTCCCCCTCAGCAACCAATGGTAGGTCCTACACAATACCTGAGACGTAGCACAAGGCACATCATATATCATAGAAAATATTGTTTAACCATGATTCTTCTCCAATATGAAGGGGAAAGCCTTTTGTGGAAATATGTTACATGTTTATCTATACAATTCATATCAAGATAGTAAATAGAAATGTTACAGTGCTTTCTGTGTGCTTGTCCCAGTTCCCTCGACAGGGCATGCAGCAGACTCAACAGCAGCAGCAGACCGCAGCACTAGTCAGGCAACTCCAACAACAGCTCTCAAGTAAGCCATTTTGACTGTTTTATCATTATCCTGATGAAAATGTAGGCTATAACCAGTATATTACATGATCCAGTCACCTTCAACTATGTCATTGTATTAGGAATATTGCTACAGGGTGTGGATCTTTCACATTTTCTCACAAAACCTTTTGTTTTGTTTCTGTCTCCAGATACACAACCTGGACAGAACACCAACTCATATTACTGATTGTGCTTGTGTAAATTAGTGTGTGTGTGGAGGATAGAGAGGACCCTGTATGTGAAAGTGTCCCCAGCCTGTAAATGGGCAGATAGACGTCCAGTGCCCGTGTGCAGGCTGTGTGTAGAGGAGTAGGCTCTTAGGAGGGAAAGACTGCTATAGGCCAAAAGGACAAGCGAACAGAAGCAGGACTCAATCACAGAGGCAACATGCTGTTTGATCCATTTCAATTTCAGTCATGTAATTATGAAATCCAAGGAGGGATTGTGCTGTGAAATATTATGATAATGGAGAACAATGGAAAAGGTTTATGTAAAAAAGAAGTACAAGAAATTATAAGAATAATGCAATTTTTTTATTTTATTTCAATTTGTACAATTTTTCAGTTTCGTGTATTTCTCATTAAAAAAAATCATGTCAGTTTTTAGGTCTTGTGTTTGTTACATTTATAGGATATTAAGGATGACTCCATGGACAGTTCCACTAAGCGCGCTATGCAGTAGGGTTTCCTGTCTCTATGGCGACTGACTACCAAATTCCCAACAGATTTGATCAACTCTCCATCTAATGAAAGGTGCATGTCTGTACCATTGACATGATTGCACTGCCTTAATGATGGTGTCAATGTGTGGGTAGATGATGAAACTGTCAGGCCATATCAATCACAAACACCCTTGAGACAGGCAGGCTGTGTAGACTGGTTTCAATAAATAAAATCACCTGATAATTTCAATTGATTATTTATTAATCTCAAACATTGACTTGGGTTACAGTTTATGATGCTTGTTTTCTGTCTTTCTTTGTTTTCTTCGGTTTCTCCTTATCTACGTTTGGTCTCTCCAAACGACTAAAAAGTACTCCAGTGTCAGTCCCCAGTGCTCTCCCCTCAAAGCAGCACTCCCTTTCCCCATACTTCTCCAGGAAGTTGATATGCGCCCAGCTCCTCTCCCCAGGCTTCACTCCTAGCCTGGATAGCAACTTATTTGCTGTCTGTGGCACTACGGGCTGCAGCAGGGTTCCATAAACCCTGAGGCACTCCAGGGACACATGAAGGATGGTGTCCAGCCAACGCTGATCACCACTCTCCCCTCTGTCCAACTTCCACGGCGCATGTCTTTGGATGAAACTGTTTGTTTGCCTCACACAGTTGTTGATGGCCTCAAGCGCCTTGTACACCAGCATGTTGTCATAGTGCTGCTCTACCACAGCTCGTAGTCCGGCTACAGACTCCAGCATGTGGTAGTCCTCGGCTACAGCTCTCCCCCTGGATTCCCCTGAGGATGCACAAGGAAAACAGTCAGCCCAGAACTGGGTGTACGTCTGGGCTGGGTTGAGAGACGGGGCTGTGCAGCGGTTCAGAAGACCACCCAAAGAGTCCGCCAGCTCCGAATTCAGCAGTTTGACCACTTTGTCGTCGTCATAGTCGCAGTCAGAATCCGGGACGCCCTGACGTAGGAGAAAGTACCTGATGCCATCAACCGTGAACCTTTGTGACCTCTCCTGGGGATCCACCACGTTCCCCAAGCTTTTAGACATTTTCTTCCCCCTGACCGTCCAATGAGAATGTACATGTATACTCTGTGGGAGAGGCAACCCAGCAGCCAGTAGGAAAGCCGGCCAATAGATAGCATGGAATTTCAAGATGTCCTTCCCCACAACATGATGGGCAGCACTCCACCATGCAGCGTGTGTGTGAGGATAGCCAGTAACCGTAAGGTAGTTGACCAGTGCATCCAACCACACATAGATGGTCTGTTCAGGGTCACTGGGGACAGGAATCCCCCACTGGAGCCGGCTTCTCTGGCGGGAAACAGAGAGGTCTGGTAGGTCATCCTGCAGCCACTGGAGAACCGCCTGGTGGAAGCGGTCTGGCTGCACAGCCTTGGGATTGAACCTCAGCCAGTCCTGAAGCTGAGACCGGAATTCAGACAGACGGAAAAGGTAATTGTCCTCCTTCATCCATTCCACCTGCCACAAACAAAGTAATCAGTTACCTTGTGTGTGTATGTCAGAAAGTGAAACAAATAAATGCTTGGTATTTGTTTACAGTTTTCTTTACATTGGCCAACATATTTGATACTTTAGTTATTGTTTAAACTATTAAACAGTCACACTGTTTATTACCTTATGGCCGCTCTCCAGTGATATCTTGATATCCTTCCCTGAGGCGTCTGTAGCATCGCCCACCTGGGATGGAGTGAGGAAGGTTTCATCCTGTGTGGAGTACCAGCCTTCATACTTCCCCTTGTAGATAAAACCCTTGGCTTGAAGAGAAGTCCAAAAGTGCCCCACTGCCAGCCTGTGCCTCTCCTCTGTAGTCCTAATATAGTCTGTGTAGGAGATATCACAGCTCCTAAAGAGTTGTTTGAATCTCTCTGACACCTCCGTGCATAATGTCAAAGGGTCTTTTCCGGCAGCATCTGCAGCCTGCTGAATTTTCAGGCCATGCTCATCCGTACCTGAAAGCAAAAAAGGGCATTACCACAAGACATCCATTTACTCTCAGTAAACATATATTCCAGTGTATTCTGCATTTACCTGTGGCGAACTTCGAGTTGAAACCTTGCAGGAGTTTATATCTATGCAGGAAGTCAGCTGTCACAGCAGAGTACAAATGACCTATATGAGGGGCAGCATTCACATAGAAAATTGGGGTGGTAACGTAGTAGGTCTTGTCTTTGCTGGGACTATTCGTGCCCAGGTATCTCAACAGGAGTCTTTGATTTTGATGCGAGGAGCTACTGGAAAGCAATCCGATTAATGCCTTTACGTTTCTGAACATGGAGAGATGGGTACTCATCCTGTCCCACCATTCCAAGATGAAACTTAAAGACGGAACAGTTCACATGGGATTCTTATAGTAAGTAGAACAGAGCTAGCAAGCTAGCAATAATTACAATCCTTTTTTGAGAAACCAAAAATCCGTACCATTGGAAGAGCGGAAGACTCAGGCAGTGCTATTTTGATTGTACGAAAGAGGTCTACAGTTTCTAATCAGCTACATGTAAAAGCACGTTTCAAGGTTAGATTTTCTTCCGGTTTGATCCCAGCCAATAGACCTATCACAATTCAGTGTTTTAAGTATGACCCCGCCTTTTCCGAGCAAAAACCAATCAGATCAACATACACGTTTACTGTAAACAGTTGTCAAAACACGAATTTACGTAAACAAATAAATATACATATATATTAATGTTATACGCATTCAGATATATCAGCAAGTCAACCTACAGCGACGTTAATAGCAGATTGTTACTGATTATGCAGCACAGACAGAAAAAGAACAGGAAGAAGAGCCAAGTCCTGGGTGGGGGTTGGTCAGATGCTGCTGTGCTGTACATCGCCTAATCGAATGGGTTGACAACAAAATTAAGGTGAACTCTTAAAAATAATGTGTGTGTATAAGCTGCAAAATAGCTGGGGAAACAGTTCATCTAAGCGGTAAGGTGTGTGAACAACTACTTATAAAAACAGACGGGAAGTTTTGACTGCTTGCTTCAGACGATATTAGCTTAAAAAAGTTGGTGTTTAACCCGTGTAATTACACAAATCCATTTAAACCATTACCGATTCGTATTTTTTTTTTTACACGTTTGAGATTGCATGTGCCACCATTTATACTATAGTTCAGACAGCAATCGTATCAATCGAAACTAATTGACAATACTATCATGAGCAACCTGAGAGCACACCCCCAATCATGTGATAAGGCAAAAAGTTTAGAAACAAGCTAACGCGAGCTAACGCTGCGCTGTACTACTGTTAAATGTTGCTGACGTAATAGATTGATAATTGTTTCCGATTATTTTAACACTTAATGTTTTCCAGATGGAAGTAAATCGTTTGGATTTTTACATTGGCCTCTCTCTTGCTATGAGCTCGAGCATCTTCATCGGAGGAAGTTTTATCCTGAAGAAGAAGGGGCTACTGCGATTGGCTGGCAAGGGTTCTATGAGAGCAGGTACTTAACACTCCTGTCAATTTTATTCGTAACATTATAAACCAAGCATGATGCATTGCTTATTGCATTTTTATGATAAACATGATTTTCGTTTATTTATTTATTTGCAGGCCAAGGAGGCTATGCATATCTGAAGGAATGGCTTTGGTGGGCAGGATTAATTTCAAGTAAGTGTTGTTTTAATAACTGTGTTCTTACATATAAAATAAAAGACAATAACTGCAGTTGTGTTTCATAGTACAGTATGTGCTGTATTCAATTTGTCAACCCTGTACTTACTTTGCCTACTGATTTTCGTCCATCACATTGTGGCCTTTGTTTTCAAAGAGAAAGGGAGGCTATTGTGGGTTTGGTATTTTTGCTGGTTGTACTTTTGAGTTTATGCAACACCCACAAGTAGCCATATGGAAATCTTTGAAGTACACATTCCTCAAAAAACATTTGCATATGGAGGCGGAATAAGCCAAATGATCAAAACGTTTCACACCTTATATTTACAGACATTACCCATACCATCCACAGCATACTGATGTTGATCTCTTGCATTTCAGTGGGTGCTGGCGAGGCTGCAAACTTTGCTGCTTACGCGTTTGCCCCTGCAACTCTGGTCACACCACTGGGAGCATTGAGTGTACTTGTGAGGTAGCTAAATGTATATGACCACAGTTGTGATACTTACGCTTTGCTCTATTAACAGTCAACACGAGGTGTGATAATGAGAATATCTCTTTCAGATCACACATTCAAACATTGTCATGCTTTGAAGGCTTTTTGGTCTCATTGACTCATCAGACAGTGTTTATTCTGATGATATTAGCAAGGCCTATCTTCATGTCTTGCTCCGCATCTCACTCCTTACCCCAGTGCGGTGCTGGCCTCCTACTTCCTGAATGAGCGGTTGAATGTGCATGGGAAGGTGGGCTGCTTAATGTGCATCCTGGGCTCCACGGTGATGGTCATCCATGCCCCTCTGGAGGAGGAGGTGGCCTCCCTCAGTGTCATGGCTGAGAAGCTCAAAGACCCAGGTACTGAGAGCACACATCACCATCCATGCACACAGTGTTCATAGTAACTACAACTTGAGAACCAGCTGATCATGTGTGAAGCAGCAAATAATATTGCAGATCAATGCTGCTTGTTTAGCGTGAATTCATATTTGGATTTGACACCATTTCTGTTATTGTATTGTATTGTGATCTCTTCCAGGGTTCATCGTATTTGCTCTGTGTGTTGTGGTGGGCAGCGGGGTCCTCGTCTTTTTTGTTGCCCCGCGTTACGGACAGAAGAACGTGCTGGTCTACATCCTGATCTGCTCCGTGATTGGGTCTCTATCTGTGTCCTGTGTCAAGGGGCTGGGCATCGGGATCAAGGAGCTCTTTGCTGGGACTGCTGTCCTGAAAGAGCCCTTGTTCTGGGCTCTGCTAATATGCCTGGTGATATGTGTTAGCATCCAAATCAGTTACCTCAACAAAGCCTTGGACATATTCAACACCTCTATAGTCACGCCAATCTACTATGTGTTCTTCACCACCTCAGTAATGGCTTGCTCTGCTATCTTGTTCAAGGAGTGGTTGAGTATGAGCACAGATGGGGTGGTGGGGACCATCAGTGGGTTCCTCACCATCATCTTGGGGATTTTTCTCCTCCATGCCTTCAAGGACATTACCTTCACCTGGGATTCTCTACCAGTTTACCTGAGAAAGCGTCCTGAGGGGTCACCCTGGAACCACCAGCCCTACATGGCCCTCCCCAGGCAAGAGAGAAAGGCAGAGGAGGAGGAGGGGAAGTCAGCCAGAAACGGGAGCTCCAAGGCTGGGTACTCACCAGAGAACTCCACCAGGAGGAACAATAGCTTTGTTGCCACTTAAAGCCAACCTCTAACTAAAGTTCTGACCATGGCCTAGTTTTAGACCTAGATTTATGGTAAACCAAATAGACAGGTAGGTCACATGATGGTTACTCAATCTGTATCAAAAGGAAATGTTTTTCTTTAATTTACCATGCACTCTTTCTATAAGAACACTGTACTGTTGGAAATGTTTGTCAATTTCAGTTTACTTGTATGTGCCAAAGTCTGTTCACTGGTTTTAGTAGTTATGCTTGGACTTGTATATATTTATTTATTTGTGATAAACAATCTGAAGACAGACATTGTAGCCTAATCAAATTGAATGTTTGCTCAAGGTAATTCATACTTACTTTTTTTAACCTTTTTACTGTTAAGTGTATAAAGCAAAAGGGTTCTGATGTTTCTCTTCCCATAACATCTGCACTGTTTCTAGGTACCCAATGATGTCATGGTGTGGTAAATGTAATCCTCCACCTTCCCCACCTCCACACCCCAAATGAACCTTGTGCCTTACTATTATTTAAATACTTACCGTTACATGTTTTGATAATTATACAAATGTGCCTTTGTTCCATACATGAAAGATGTATGATCTTGACAATTACTATCTGTTGTAATTTACTTACCATAGAAATTAATCAGTTTCCTAGAAGCATGTACACTTAAAATGTAACATTTTTAGAATACACATTGAAAAACACATTTGTAACAACCTGTTTCTTTTTAGAATAAACATTTGAAACTGTGCATCATCTTAGAACCTGTGCATTCTAAAAGACGGAAAACTACAGAAACCATACATAATACTTTTTATTGCGTATGTTCAGTAAAACATTTGATTTAGCATTAAACCATGCAATTATTTTCCATCATTTCTTACTGAGGTGCTTAACCTGTATAGCTCCCAATGTCTTAAATAGGAGTGCAGTGTGTCTCTCAGATGTCATGGTCTGGCATCAGGTCTCAGGTTTTTCACCAGCCATGTGAACCAGGAACTCTACTATAGCAGATGCCTTGTTCATAATATCAACTTTAAGGGGGCATGGACCCTTTTTTTGGACTTCACAGACATGAACTTTCAATCTAACTTCACATTGTTACCACACATATCCTATTATGCAAGAGAAAATTAGTCCATACTAATCTTGGTGACAATATACAACAACCTAATCTGAGGCACTTATCAATAGTAACACTTCCATGTTTCCTTTTGGTTCTCATTGCACCATATAGAAATGTGGCATGGCTATGCGTGAAAGCCAGTGGCCATCTGTGTCCTGTGTCCATTTTGTGGAAGAATCTTTGCTATTCGGACATGGACTCCGAGAATGATCCCCGACCCCTCTGAGTTTGTTCCAGTCTGTTGAGGATGAACTGGCTAGTGTCAATGAAACGTTCTACACAGTTCACAAAGCAGACTTCTGTCCTGGAGTCTAGCTTTGGGCCAGGCTTCTCCATGCATTTCTCCTGAAAAGGTGAGACAGAAGAGATGGACAAATCATTTCAGGATACATATGACCTGGACATTAGCTACAGGCAAGCTATTCATAAGTTTTGTTTGTTATAACAGTTGGTTAAAACTTACTGTAGTGACATACGACGAGTCTTGAAATAACCTGGCTGTGGCTACAGACGTGCTAACCGATTATCTAGCTACTAGCTAGATGGCTCTGCAGGCCTCAAAATAGCATTCCTATAACATACAACAGCATCTTCCATGCTTGCTAAATTCACGATAACTGTCATGCTTTAAATGCTGATTTGGCTGCCTATGTTCCATATGTCTAAATGCTCAGGTGAGAAGATGTAGCTACTACCTAGCATCGAGCTAGAAAGCTCAGAATAAGTACTGAATCTTTTCTTACCCAACAGACTTCCGTCATCTGATGCACCAACTGCTGAAACCTTTGTTTTTGAGACTCAACTTCGATAAATTGCTGTAGCTGAGGGTCAGCCGTTGCTCCTTGGCTGTCCATGATTTATTTCAAATCTAGAAATACGTGATCTTAAACTACAGATATTACAGTTCCTGACCTTCACGTGTATGGATGGACTCAAAGCATGATGGGAAACCGGAAGTTGTTATACCAAACAGAATGCAAGAACGTAGGTGTGAGTGAAAAACACATAGGTAGGTATCTTTTGTATTTAAAAAAACTTTTCTATCGTCATTTACTGAAATGTAGTCTTTCTCGTAAGAGACATTTAAAATGCAGAGTTTCTTAAAAATCTAAATATCAGATGATAGACGTCAAGCATACTAATTTGGAAAGTAACACAAAAGGCACATTTTATTTAATTCGGTTGGGTCTACATGGAATGAAATTACTACTACTAATATTTATAATAATAATAACAATGTTGATTGTAATTATAATAATAATAATAATAACAGATGTGACTAAATTCATTTACATTACTCATAACAGACAGTATTCAATATGCTCTTATCAGCATTTAACAGTTTCATGCTTAATCCTGCAAATCACAATATCTACAGAGGTGTTCACATTACTGAAGTTCTTGAGATTTCTCCCATGTTCAACCAGATAGCTTCCTCAGAGAAAGTGTGGTTATTTGAACCTGCTTTTGAACGTGCAGTTCTTTCGACTTCTCCATAAGTAGGGATCACACAGGGACTTTGAAGTTGGATGCCAAGAGCGGAAGAGGGACTTCTATAAGGAAGTGTGTTCCTCAATTGGTGTGAACTGTTTGCGTGTGATTTATTGGAGATCGTAGAGCAAGTCCTGAATAGTCACCACAAGCTCCTCGAAGTTGGGCCTCTCTTCAGCCTTCTACAATATAAATCAAGAGGAGATATAGATGGGGTGATGAAGTAGAAAAGACAGTATAAGATGACATGATAATTTTTATGTTATCAACAAATACAAATACCTCAATCCAACAGCTTGTCATGATAGTGTACACCCTGTCATTGGCCAACTGGGGGCGATAGAGACGCAGGCCTCTAGACACCTGCTCCACAATCTCTGTGTTGTTTAGCCGTTCATAAGGCATCCTGCCCAAAGTGTAGACCTCCCACATTAAAACTCCTAAACCAGAAAACACTGAGTGAGTCCAAGAAAACCTGGTGAAAATAAGATCAGGATCACAAAGTATGTGGATTTAATATATTCTAACCAAATGCCCAGATGTCTGACTTGCTGCTGAATTTACAGTAAAGCAGCACTTCAGGAGGAGACCAGCGGACTGGGAATTTTGATCCGGCAGAGCTTGTGTACTCATCATCTAAGACATACCTGAAACGTCAGGCATCCATCCCATTAGATTGAGTGCAGGAATGTTGATTGTGTCTTACTGTTGTGTGATTTTATTCAGAGCAATATCATGCATTACCTTGATAGTCCAAAGTCTGTCACTTTAACTGTGCCATTTGTATCTACCAAACAGTTTCTGGCAGCCTATCGATAAAAACAGTGTTCCATATAAGTACAGATGTTATTTTGGATCACATGCAGCATTCTATGCTGCCATCACACACTTTTAGAGTGTAATAGTGTGAAAACCTTGTTATATTTATCATTGTATTGTGTTGTATCATAACAGTGTGTAATATCTGCCTTTCTCTTACCAAGTCTCTGTGGAGGTACTGCTGGTTCTCTAGATAAGCCATGCCCTCAGTCACGTCCTTACACATCTCCAGGAGCTGGATGGATGTGGGGTGCTGCTTCAGGCCTTCACGCAGGTATGACAGCAGGCAGCCATTAGAGAGGAACTCAGTCACTATGTAAATGGGCCTTTGTTTTGTGCAGACGCCATACAGCTGAACCAAGTTCTCATGACGGAGCTTCCTGGTACCAGCAAAAACAAGAAGGGACAACTTCAAATGTGATTTCATCCTGAATGACATTGTGAGACTACGTGACTTGTTTAGAGATAACGGTCATGTCTAGAAAGTCTGTTGTCTATAATGGACACTGAATTCATAAATTATTTTGTAATTGTCACACACTTACATCATGACTTTGGCCTCTTCGATGAAGTCATCCTCTGACATGGAGCCCTCTTTAATCATCTTGATGGCCACGTCATGCTGACCCTGCCATTTCCCATACTTCACCACTCCAAACTGGCCGTTCCCCAGCTCTTTGATAAAAGTCAGGTGGCGGGGATCAATCTCCCAAACACCTGGAGGATACAACAGACAATGACATGTTTCCTGTTGAACACGGACTTCCCTTAACAGTCAAATTGCACACATTTTATAGTATTCTTTATCAACAGTCATATTGTACACATTTTACATTCTATTGTATTCTGTCCACTCTTTTACTTACAGTACTTTTTTGATCTCTCTTTATATTTTAACTTACTATGTTTATTGTTGTGCACCAGCCCACCAAAGCAAATTCCTCATACGTGCAAACTTACTTGGCAATAAACCGGATTCTGATTCTGATTTTTGGTGTTCTGTTAACCTACTGTGAGAACGAAGACTCATACGTACCATAGCCCAAGCCTGCTGTTGACGGGGCGTTCTGTTTCTGATTGGAAACAATGTACTTGAGCCTGCTCACCATGCCTGTTTTGGGAAGGGTGTAAAGACATTGTGCATCTGTCAAGGTGACATACATGTACAGTTATGGTATGAAAGGACTTTGGATGGATGGCCAGTGGTACCTGCTGCATTGTGCTGGTGATAGTTGATAAGTTCTTGAATGCTGCTGAAATTGTGCTTCTCTGCTAGGTAGTACTGTGCTTGTGGGGTAGTACAGATATTATAGTGTCTGCAGCTAGCTACAGCATCCCTATGAAATAAAGAATGGTTGGAGCAGATTAGTAGAGCTGACAGATTATTTTGAAATCTGAGATCTGAGCACGAAAGCTAAATTGCAATATCTAACTGATACTGATGGGTACTAGTGATCCCTGGTTTTGCATGGACAACATTTACATCTCTCTTCCTTTGCAGACCACGGTTTCCGCTTGCAGTATTAAGTTCTTCTTTTGCTTTTCACTCATGGCTCGGCCATGCCTCTCAAACAAACTTACCCTCCAGCCTTGGTTAATAGAGATACTGTGTATTTTCCAGCCTTGCTTGAATCTCGCACTAAAAAGCCTCCATCTTTGTTCTGTGAAAAACCACAGCATGACAGGATGGTGAAAGTTTGTTTTAGCCAAGTAGAGGATGAAAATCAGATATGTATATTGCTCTAATTTATTCACCTCAGTCTTCAGTAGCTTCTCTGCTTGGCTGCGATTCATGTTTTTACAATACCAGCTGAGAGAAAAAGGTCAAATGTGCATTATCAGAACTGGAAGAATAACTGACCTCACAGCAATGGGTTTTACAGGATATCACATGACTGTTACTTCCTCATTTGGCAGTATCAGCTGCCTCAGGGATGTTACTTTATCTTTTGGGAGGGTGGCAGGGTAATTTGGTACCTCACATGGAGGCCAGAATCTTAACGATGTAAAGCTGACTGACTTCAGACAAACCCATTATAATAAATGTAAATGTTTTGAAGTTTAACATGACCACACTCACTCAAACCCTTCCAGTCCATTTCTGGCTTTCACCACAAAATTACTTGGAATATATCCCTCCTTTCTGCAAAAGGAAAGACAAAAACAGTTTTCACGGTCAGATAAATCCATGTGCAAATACAGTTAACTAAATGTGAAATATGTTTGTCTTAGAAGACTCATACACGCATGATCTTGTGCATCTATTCTTAGGACAGTGTTGTTGCATTGTAAGACACATATTGTTACTCTCTCACCCATATTTATCTCTGGCCTTCCACCAGTGCTGATCAGCGATCTCTAAGATGGTGTACTCCTCATCGCTCCTGAGCTCCAGGTCCTGGGGGTTCATAGGTGTGTACTCATACTCGGCGATGACCGTCATGCCCACAGAGGGGCCAGACTCCTCAGGAGGCTGAGGAGGTAGAGCTCTGGTAGCTCTCTCCTGGGCAACAGGAGAATAGTGCGAGAGACAGTGGAATGAGGGAGCCAATTGGAATACAAAAGTGTTTTTTGTTGTTGTTGTGTGGTTACTCTGTTAGTTTGAGTATGTGAGTGCAGGACAACAGAAGGATAGGTACTTCTTCAGGGGTCGGGGGAAGAGGTTTCCGGGATTCTCTTCGAGACCCCTTAGCGAATCCTATCCGGGAGAGAGGAAGGGTCAATATCAAGTTAGATGATTCTAAAGGATTTTGCTCAGATAAAGTGATGCCAGTCAAACACAAAACAACCATTGCATGTCTATGGGTAGGATATGGATAGCTCTCCCATCACCTACCTCTGTTCTTGGTCTCCAGCACCCTGCAGCCCATGGCCTGTTTGACCTCCTGTTGGCAGCACTGCCACATGCCGTCTACCCAGAAACAGGGGTGGAACTTCTGTATCAAGTCCTTGTTGATGCGCACCACTTCATTTAAAACATAAAACCGACACACACGCAACGTGGGAAGACATTTACATTGGATCAACACATGCATTTGCCTATGAAGATTTTACATGGAAGAGTAGGGAGATTGCCTCCACTGTGTATGGTATATCTTATACAACATCTTTGTGAATATTATGTATTGTACTTTAGGGTCATTCTTTTGTTTGAATAGCTTTAGTTTGTGACTCATCATATTTACCATGTTTGAGTTTGTGAATCCACTTTTTTTGAATCTCTTCATTTTTGGCAAAAATATACAGGGGTCCTTCATCATATATTATCTGTAGTAAAATGAAAAGAAAGAGGCCTTTCATTGTTGAATATGAATCTGAATTGAAAAGCCGTCAGTGCTTTTCTCCGATATTTTCATTAATACTACATTCATACTGTGTCACTTTATTATTGGCTGCGTTGTCACTGTGCAGTCACAACACCTGCACTGAATTTGAAATCTCAGAGTTAGTTTTACTTTTGATATTGACTTCCAGCATGTTAACCATGCATGCTACAGTAGCTGTTTGGTCATTTGACTTTTCAGTAGGAACTGTTCAGTCACATGCTAACCTGAAATGGATAGAGACGCTCTTTAGGGGAGTTGGGCTCGGGCTGGACCACTTCCACACACTTGATCTTTTCAAGATCCACTGAACCCTTCAGACCTTTCTTTTTCTGGGAGATTACAAAAAAAGACCTAGTCAATCCAAATGTATGATTAGAGAATGAACTGATACTTAATTCAATCACCAGTTAATTATGCCTTACCATTTTGTCAACATCATAATCATAGTAGGATATCTTGTCCTGCGTGAGAACAAACAACCTCTCCTTGAAGTTCAGAGGGGAGGTCTTCTTCTTCTGCTGAGAACGTTTTATGAAGATCTCCTCCAGGAGAATGTCTGACATGATTCAACCAGACGTATTCGTAGCTGGAGAAATGATCAAATTGAATAGCATGAATATTTAATTGAAGGGCATAACATTAAATACCATAAATACTACTGTACAGTATCATAGATAGTATCATATCTCTGTACAGGCTACAAGATACTCATACAGTTCCGCATAACCTCAATTTGTCACCTCCACCCAATGTGGATTACAATTTTTCTCGATTGCTAACACACAAAAATTGTATGTGTAAGCCATCCCCACAAAACCATTTTGCCAAATCCCAGCAGAAAGACCATGTATCCCAATCTTTACACACAATTGACCCTTTTTGACACATTTCTCAGGTTCATTCACACTTCTTTGCAAAAGTCTAAACACACCTCTTAGTTTAAGACACAATTATCACCATTATGTCATTCAGAAAACACTGCCATTTGATAAGTAAACCCAAAACAGCGCAATTCAAACAACCTTAACAACCAA
The DNA here is from genome assembly GCF_038355195.1 of Osmerus mordax. Lineage (NCBI taxonomy): Eukaryota > Metazoa > Chordata > Actinopteri > Osmeriformes > Osmeridae > Osmerus > Osmerus mordax. The sequence continues at coordinate 9,097 of NW_027120480.1, read as the reverse complement.
TTATCCATGTGTAAGCAGTAACAAGCAAATATACTCAACAAGCAATCAGGGGTTTGGAATGAATACAAAGTTAAGCTGATCTGTACTTTGAAATCATGAATGCTAATATCAGAAGAAAAGGAAGAAATGTCTAAATGAGAGGAGGTGGACAAGGGAGAGGAAGAGGCAGAGGAAGAGGAAGAAGAACAACAATCTCAAATGAGATCCGTGCCACACTATGACAGAAATCCCTATGAATCAGAATCAGAATGGGATTTATTCACCCTGAAAGTATGCACAGACAAGGAATTTGCTTTGGCAGGAAGGTGCATACAATAAACATATAGGGACCTAACATTTTTATATGTGGACTATCTATACTAAGGGTACATGAACTAGCAGTACTAAGTGGGATAGAATAACCTTCTCCAAGCCATGGAAGAAGCTTGTGGGGACATTGCTCTTGAGTCTTGTCAGGGATGGCTCAGGCATTCAGGGGCATTTTCCCTGCTGTTTGGCTAGAGAAACATTGCCTGTGAAGTTGAGGAAAATCTCTGGCCTGACCCTGGTCAGAGATAGGATGCTGACCCACAATGAACAGTACTGTACTCAAGCTCTGTTACCCAGGCAACAATTATTTGTTTATTTCCTTGTTTTCTTAGCCTTTGTTCCCCAAATTACAATTTACAGTAATACATTTGTGTTGTTGACTAACAGTACTACTATTATTGTATACTGTGACCACTACAGTAACAATAGCTCAAAATGCAATTGCTGTATAATGTAAATAGAAAATAAACAGCCTGTAAGAAGGACAATTGCAGTAATTGTGAGTTTTATGACATTGTGTCAAACTCATGAGGTGGAACATATCTAAAATTCAGGGACACGTTGTAGTCTATGGTTCTTGAAAAGCTTTTTAATTCCTCCCAGCAGTGTCTAAAAGGTATTCAGAAGGTAGAATTTATTTGAGGGCTTTGTGTGTATTTTGAATGCAAAGTTAGGTTTATACGACAGATAATATGGTTTTGACTACTGTGTTTGATTTTGGGTCAAAAGCCAAGGGTTTGGCCAAAACAGTGTAAGTATGAAGATGTGTGTTTAGAGTTTGGAGAAAACACAGTACACATTCAAGAAATGTGTCTTAGCAATTGAGAAAAACTGTAACAAGTTGTAGAGCTGTGGCTGTTTATGTCTTTTACAATGCTTAGCTGTTTCTAACGTATTAGAGATGAAGTAGCTTCGTCCAACTGTGCTATTGTAGCTTTAATTATTTCCGGAGAGAGAGAGGGAGAGAGAGGGGGGGGTGAGAGAGAGGGGGGGGGAGAGAGGGGGAGAGATTAGGAGAGAGAGAGAGAGAGGGGGAGAGAGAGAGAGGGGGGTGAGAGAGGGTGAGAGATTAGGAGAGAGAGAGAGAGAGAGAGGGGGGGGGTGAGAGAGGGGGAGAGAGTAGGAGTGAGATAGAGGGGGTGGGTGAGAGAGGGGGAGAGATTAGGAGAAAGAGAGAGAGACAGAGAGAGGGAGAGAGAGAGAGAGAGAGAGAGAGAGAGAGAGAGAGAGAGAGAGAGAGAGAGAGAGAGAGAGAGAGAGAGAGAGAGAGAGAGAGAGAGAGAGACAGTAGGAGAGAGAAAAAGCTCCTGATCAGGTATCAGTGTTTGAGTAATGCTTAGTTTGCATAGCCCTGCTGTTCGTGTCAATGACACCCTTTGTTGCAAGTGTTTCCCTCTTCAGCGCATAGTTTTCCTCCAGAAACTTCTTCCTACTTCTCTGTGTTCCATGCTATTGACCATAAGTGACAGGGAAGTGCATTACTATCTTTATTGTGAATGTAGGCAGCTAATTCTTGTCATTTTAGATGTCCTTGTCATTACTAAATTACCAATCTTGCTCTCTGGTCTGATTCTCTTAGTGGAAGATCTATGGACATGTATAAACTCCCAACTGCAGAACCAATGCGTATTTCAAAGTGGAGAATACATAAAAAATGCATTGTAAGTATGCCACTGAGACCATGAACCTGTCACCTCCCTGGATAAGACATTAAAAAAATCCCCTATTGATGCTAGTCTAAGACGGAAGTGGAGGTGGGCTGGATATTGGTTTAGAGATAATAACATTTGATAATTACTTAGGAAGATACTGGTACAGTATCACCTTAACCAGTGATAACCAGAGTGCAGTAAGGTAGCTAAATACCATATTTTGATTTACAGAAGACAGAGGAGAAAAATGTATTCAACTATAGGGGGGTTTAATATTGGCCAAACAACAAAACTATTCCCCTAGGTTTAAAAGAATAGGGGTAAACTGAACAATGTATTAACATTAACCAAATGTGCTGAAATTACAGTTATTTGAGTCAATGGGTTAAATCAGAGCAAAAATGGTCAAAGTAAAGTTAAAAGAAATAGATATTTACCGGTAATAACATTGCAAGCACATGTTACATGTTACAAAAGGAAGGTTTTAACTCTTACCAACTCTACCTTGATTATTGTAAATCAGAGAGAGAGACAGAGAGAGAGAGAGAGAGACACAGAGAGACAGAGAGACAGAGAGAGAGTGAGTAAGAGGTGAGCAAGGAGAATGAGTGGGAGAAGCCACAGTTGAGGAGGACCTCCGGAGATCAAGAATCTAGAGAACAATGCTCCACAATTCCCTTTGTACCCAACTATCATCCGTCGAACAACCAATCAGACAGCATCTTGACCCTTACTTGTCAACATATAACTAGCAATGCAACAGTAAGTTACATAATGAGATGTGAGACCCATCAAGTTGAGACACCGTCCAGCAACTCCATATTTTAGCATTTGAGAGGACGGAGGCAGTGTGATACCCAGCCTTACAAGATTGACAAATGATTGAAACTCATCTAAAGAGTCGCTTACTTGATATTATGTAAAGATTATTCATATTGGAAGAACAACAATCAAATTCCATGATTACGTACATCTACAACTGAATACGAAAATTAAATAACAACTATCATTGCAAATTTTATGAAATACTTTAGTCTTAGTAGCTTTAGTCTAAACTACATATCAAGGTTCAAGCTCATCCATATACAGGAACATTATAAGTTTCAAATGTTACTGACATCTGACCACTGTGGTCATAGTACAGTTCATTTAGAATATTTAAACATCCTCTGGTTATTTCCTGGTTTCAACTATGCCTTTAAAGCCAACGGAGACTTTCTACATATGTCACTAACCAAAGTGTGAACTTTGTAGTTATTTCTATTCCTGAAGCAAGTTTCATTTTGCACATAGTCTGTGAGGGACATGAACATTGCAGTCTATTAGTTCACATCGACAAAGTGTCACAGTAACCTTACCTCTGTAAAGTCATAGGAGTCCCCAAAAAATTGTCAAAAGCAGATCATTTGTGAGATTATTGTCCCTTTCCCACGGAGCGGCTTCTGTACCACCTCGTTTTATTTGTCTGAGGTTTTGTTTCAACTGCTTGTGTTGCATGGCAGTAATAGATGCTAGGGGTTTTTCAAAGGGGTTGTGAGTCACTTGGACTGTCACATTTCTATGTATAGGGAAGTTGCATCAGGGTTGAATGACAATGGATGGGAGAAGAGACTAATTTCGAAAGGCTCAGTGGTACAGATGTAGATAAGCATGGAACCTATCTGATTCCAGTGTGTCGCAAAATACTCCTGACAGATGGGATTAGTGGTTGGGGATTGTAGTATACAGGAGTGAATATCACTTTAAAACATCCATTATACTGTACCGACAGTCTGACCCTGTTCCTGGAGACAAGATGATTCACATTTGTTACAACAGGGGTTAAGGTAGAAACGTACGGCAGGGTTGCCATAAGCAGACTTGGTCCACCCCGCTTCAAACTATAGTCTGTCATAAAGGATTTGAGAGGAATCCTCCATACGGCTTTACCATAACAGTGTACTGTACAATCAAACTATTTAATCTAGCCGTCATCGATAATCAGGCGTAGTTGCATACAGTCTTGTGCACAGTAATTTTGGTGTGGTTAGTGAAGCTAGTTTAGAGGAATGCAGCGTCATATTTCTCTTCTTTTCTATTACACACTAACCAATGATAGTGTTTGTTTGGTGATAAGAAGATTCTCTCATGAATGTTCTTTCTGGACGTTTCCTGACAGATAACTGTTTGTGTGTGTGTGTGTGTGTGTGCGTGCGTGTGCGTGTGCGAGAGAGTCTTGTGTTTGTGTGTTGGCAGTGTTAAGGGGAGTAAAACTTACTTAAATCACACACATATCCATGTGTTGTCCATATCAAGAAGAAACTATATACAACTAATATGTATATCTATGTATACATATATATGTATACTACACGCATACACACAGTAAACTGGCAGAGTAATGTTAGCATTTATATTTGCACATCTAATACATGTAATTACTTACAATACAGTTATAGAATGTCACAGTAACCTAGTCATTGCAGACACATTGGTGTATATTGTAAGTATTTTAAAAATATTTTGCATGCACAACCAATGTTAACTAAAACAATCATGTTTTAGTTTTTCGTACAGCAGCTACTTAGCAGAAACGTGAAGTCTGCTGAAGTTATTCTGCCTTCCAAAACAGAAAGAAGGCTTGTCCCTCTGACACCAACACGATTCCCAGTGTGTGCAATCCTACGGCTTCAGCGGCATCATCACCTACCTGGACTGTGACTCAGGAAGCTCCAGGCATCAGTCTGAGGAGTGTTGTGAGGAAACAGAGTAAGGTACCTGTGACTAGACTGCTTCTACTCCAGGTCATCTACTGCCTGCCTTTGTGTAGCTCCGAGACCAAACCCCACCCTTTGTGAGAAACTGACTTCACTCAGTTCCCCTTTTGCTTCCTGCTCATTTTCATATCAGTAATTTTTTGTGGTAGAATGTTGTTTGCTAAAGTAGGCTGAAAAGTGCAGCCCTTAATACAGATACATCACGTTATTATAAATTCAGATGATAATAATAATACATTAAAAAACGTGTGTACACGTTTTTTAATAATACATTAATAATACATTAAAAAACGTGTGTACACGTTTTTTAATAATACATTAAAAAACGTTTTTTAATGTATTATTATTATCATCTGAATTGCCAGTATCAATGTTATTGTAAAATAACTCTTGCCATGACTGGTTGCACTACGTAATCATTATTTCACTTTTTTTTAAGGTTCTAACCATAGACCTACATTACAAACATGTTCAAATCTTTTTTGTTCCTGGATTTTCTCATTTGACGTGTCCTCCACACACCAACCACCACACGATGGCAGTCTTCAAAAACATGGACCTATGTTTTCCCTCCGGAGAGGTCCTTATCAAGGATTGCTTCCGAATTCTTCCTTCCTCTTTCGTCTGCATCGGGTCGCAGCCATGGTAAGGAATTGGTCCACGACTACTATTTTAAAAATCAATTGTAATCGTCTCAATTGCACATGATATACTCATTCATGTTATAGCATATGTGTAAACGTTATATAGCGGGATCTTTACATGCAATTATTTGTGGTTTTGTGTTTTGATGTCTTCGTAAATTTTACAACCAAACTTCTAGCGACAAGAGCAGCATCCACCAAACGGCCTTCCCAACGCGTACTAGACTTTTGCTTAAAACATTTCCTTAAGCTTCAGATATTGCTTCATATCATGAAGTGCCTATTGACTATACCCCCCCTTCCCCATATCACGAACTTGCCGTCAAATTTAGCCTGAAATTCTTTGCTTGTGCTGCGTCAGTTGAAAGATTGGCTAGATTAGCTAGCTAGTTAACCATTTCCTTGTCAGCCTACTAGTTCAACCTTTTGATCATGAACCAATACATTGGTGCACATGAATTGACAGACGCGTACATTGGCTGGTTTAGCGAACAGTATAGTCAAATTGGGATCGTGTTGGTGTAGTAGTAGCAATAGCAAGTTATCCAAGGTGGCCATGCTTGTTAGTGATTTCGTTGCTTGATGGCTGAATCTGAAGATGCTGTCAGATCTAACCCTATTCAATTGTACCCTGGTCGAGCATAGCTAACGCCACTATTTTGACAGGTCAACGTACCAAAGACCCGCAGAACCTACTGCAAGAAGTGCAAGAAGCACCAGCCTCACAAAGTTACCCAGTACAAGAAGGGAAAGGACTCCCTCTATGCACAGGGTAAGTCTGAAAGGGTCCCAACTCCCACATTTTAAGAACTACATTTTCCATCAGAGGCATTGATTCATGTATTTATTATAGGTAAGAGGAGATACGACAGAAAGCAGTCTGGTTATGGTGGACAGACCAAGCCTATTTTCCGCAAAAAGGTGAGCCTGCCTCGCTTTTACATTTTATCCATTTAGCTCTTGTCTTTCCTATTTCACAAGCTGTACCAGTGAACCTTGTTTTTAAAGGCACATCTTTTTGTCCTAGGCCAAGACCACAAAGAAGATTGTGCTGAGGCTGGAGTGTGTGGAGCCTAACTGCAGATCCAAGAGAATGCTGGCCATCAAAAGATGCAAACACTTTGAGTTGGGAGGTGACAAGAAGAGAAAGGTAAGGCTTTCAGGCTATCAACCGATCTTCACCCTAAGTTGTATTTGCTGCTTACACAAGTGTTTCCAAGACAGTTGCATGTTTTACGCCTAGTGACAAATTGGAATGAAGGCTAATGTCACTTGATTGTAAAATGAACTTCCACCTCTTGCATGTCGATGTTTGGTTTAGCCATCTCATTAACAAGGCTCATGTACAGTAGTGAGATGTTTAGAAATGGTTCACCTGCTTTATGAATTCTGTATTCTAAAATGCTTTTAAATTTGTTTTCCAGGGCCAGGTCATCCAGTTTTAAACACTGGCTTAATCTTCTGAATGGAGTTGTCACAGTTTTCAATAAATTTGTGGAAATGTTCATTGTTGTCCTTCATTAACATTTCACAATAAACAAAAATGGAAGAAACCCTGGGAGGAGCTATTCAGCAAGGGATTCCCTATACTAAACTAGCAACAGTAACAAGTTTACTTTGTTTGTCAATTTAAGATATATCTAGGCAGACATGGATGCTTTATTTGTTTTATAAGTTGTATGCTACATATACAAACTTCAGGATTGCATTATTTGTAGTGAAGCTTTAAAAGTACACATACTTAAGCAGCTGTACAAGTGACAAGTTTTTCACCCAAATTTGAAAGTTGAAATGGAGTCAGCCTCAATTGACAGGTAATTTGTTCCTGAGAAAAGGTGCTCTGAGTCTCAATCAGGCTGGTCCGACCGGCCTCCAACAGTATGACATGATTACAAGTGTTTTCATATGTAGACAGGGTACTAGTAGGCTACTTATTTTATGAAAAAACATTGGCTTTCATGGATGACCCAAGAGGACCCCAAAGGGTGATCCAAGCATCTGAAGCCCCTTCGTTAAGTACAAAGATGAAACCGATGGAAAAAAACCAAAGCACAAGTTATGTATTACATTTACATCATAGAAAGTAAAAGGCAATTTACTGTTGGGCTTCGCATTCCCTTGATTTAAAGTGCAGTGATTGAATGTAGTGTACAAATACTACAGAGCTGCGTTCTTCAGTTTATGAGGTGTGTTCAGCCACTGCATGTTCTGATTTTTCTTGATGTGGCTTTCAACTGGAGAGATGGTCAACAAGGCAGTTCCAGAGGGGTTCACCTTCACTACTACCCTGCTGTCAGGGGTCAGTACCCCCAGCTCCTTGTAGCTGGGCAGAACCTGTGTGACGTTACACTTGGGGTGACAGATCTTCCAGCTTGGCAGTAAGACTGGGTTAAAACCCTGTGGACCGCCAATCTCCTGCCTGTTCCATACAGCCAGAGCCAGTCTTCCTCTGGACAAGGGCCTCTCCCACACCTCCAGACTGTTCGACTTTGAAAACAGTACAGTGGAAACAGTTATGCTGCGTCTATTCGCAAAAATTACTGTAACCTGAAGTTTGGTGCAGTCAGGCCTACCTTGATGGAGCGGTAACCTTGCCTGCCAAGTGGGTCCTGGCTAATGGCAATGATGTGGTGGTTCTGTAGCAGCTCCTTGGACCTGGGGCAGATGTCTCTCAGGTCATTGGACATCAGCAGAGGAGCAGCCATGATGGCCCACATCGCCATCTGTGACTCCTGTTGAGCATGACTCAGCCCGAAGTTACCGATCACAAGCTGGAGGCAAAATGATATTCTTACTACCACAAGGACGTTCTAGAGAAGCAGTACCAATAATTCCAGTTCAACTGTACTCACACTTGTTACAAATGACATAATGACTCTGAAACTTGATTGTCTATACCAGATTTTCACATCAAACCTTATATCAAAGCATTGCTTTAGTTTGCTTGTGAAACAGTAGTCATGTGATGTGGGACCTGATAACCCCATGATGTCATGAGTTGTCGAGCATGTCATTGCTCCTCATCAGGTCACGTGTCATTTACCAGACTCCGGTGGGTCACCAGAGCAGAACAGTACTGAGATGTGGTCACAGTACCATGTCAGGGTCATTCCAGCCCCCAGGGCCGGCCGAGGGCACGATGATGTCCTGATGATCAGCTGACCAGTCCAAGATGGACTTCACACTGGACCACGAGTCGTAGATGTCTGCAGAGTTGCGCCAGTGGTTACACGCCTCCCGAATGGCTGTGTAGTTAGGCTGCAATCACAAAATATATCCAAATGTTGATCTTGCAGCCATTAATAATTCATGTGTAATGTATGGTGTTGTGTGTTCACTATAGAGGCCAAGATGGTGGAAAGGCCTGGATTTTTTGTATTTGTTACCTGTTTATACGACCACTCATACAGTGGCCACTCACAGGAATACAGGATGCTGTTCCCAGTTTTGTTCAAAGCTTTTGACATGTTCCTGTAGCCTGAAGAAAAAAACATTTGATTTGACTGTGGGTTAGACCGTAGTTTCAGAAATTAACTTTCAAATATTAATATAATGAATCAACCCCGCAGACTTTCAGTGAGTCTCACCCTCTCCCAGTAAAGTCCAGTCCATGTAGCAGCCGTCAAATTTGAGAAGATCCACACCCCAGTCTGCAAAGGTCTGAGCATCTGTATCATAGTGGCCAAGACTCCCAGGGTAGCCTGCACACGTGCTGGTGCCCACATCTGCATAGATG
>NW_027120479.1:0-28215 GCF_038355195.1 Osmerus mordax | reverse complement strand
CACACACACACACACACACACTCCCCCCCACACACACACACACACTCCCCCCCACACACACACACACACTCTATCACACACACACACACTCTATCACACACACACACACTCTCTCACACACACACTCCCCCCCACACACACACACACACACTCTCTCACACACACACTCCCCCCCCCCCACACACACACACACACTCCCGACAAGGGATTGGTGGGCGGATCAAAGTGTGCCATCCAGCCTTCTCCTTGTAATCAAGTAGGCCAGGCAGTAGCAGAAGAAACAGAGTTAGGCATGGCTAGCCGCACACTGCACACTGACGGAAAGCAACATACAGGGCACACACACATTCCCGGTGTGTGAAGAATACAGGTTTAGGATATCAGTGAGTTAGGTCATTCATATACACGCAGCCATTCAACCCAAAACAATGTCACCAGGAAGATCTTGTTTAGCGAGTTAGGAGCCCCTGTAAACACTCTGAGCTGAATCAAAGCAGATGAGATGGAGGTGATAACACAAGCCATCTCCAGAGGCTACCCCCCCCCCCACCCCACCCCCCCCCAGCTCCACAGCCCCCCACCACCCCACCAGCTCCACAGCCCCCCCACCACCCCCACCAGCTCCACAGCCCCCCACCCCCACCAGCTCCACAGCCCCCCACCACCACCCACCAGCTCCACAGCCCTCCCCCGTGCAGAGCAGGGCCGCTGCAGTCCTCTTCAGACCAGTCTCAGGGAGAAACAGGGCCGGGTAAGTACAGCTGTGCCACACAGCCCACAGTCCCTCCGCTGAGCATGTTACATAAACCTCACTTCCCTCCTTTTTTTTGAAGTCAGGGAACTAAGATACGCTTTGAGGTCAATGTAGGTAGACACTAACTTCCTCTCCCACAAAGACACACACACACCTTAAATACCCCCCCCCCCCCCCCCTCCCCCGATCAAACAAGCAAGCTATCCTTACATTTGGATAAAGACACACTTCATAACGAGGTGACTAGCTCTCTTCAGTTCTCTGTAAAGCACTCTGGCAGACGGCCGTGTTACCAGAGTGACTTCAGTGGATCTCTCTCTCTCTCTCTCCTGCCAAAGCTGGCATTTAACATGCAACTAGAGCTTTGATAAATACTCAGAGATAAGATATTGTCTGAATAGGGGAGAACTCCACTGCTACACGTGTCTTACTCCACAGTGCCTGACTGTTTGCATGTTAGTCACTAGAACTGGACAACAGCTGTATGTAGATCAATGATAACCAATTTGAACCCTTTTGAAATAGTTCCATTCGATACGTGCTCAATACCAAAGAGGTCACTTGTGTGGTTTTGTAGGTCACATAATGCAATGACATCTGGATCTGTGCTCGCTAGCGGTAGCTACGTGTGTTTGGGGAGGGCCAGTGTTCATCTGGTTAGACATGGACGTTCTTTAACAGATGCGCAAAGTGCTGTAAAGTCTTGTATAAGGTGCAGTAAACAGCAGACCATGGTCTGTTGAGATAGCGAAACAGACAAACTCTTCACCAAAGTCAATGATTGATCCACTTTAACTTTTTCTCAGTGTTTTGAACATTTACGGGTTTGGTTTTGCTGGCAGGGAAGAAGACGCAGGTGGACAACACACTGACTCACCTGTGACATCTGAGGTCTGAAGTTGATCTCTTTTAGGTCCACAGAGCCAGGAGAGAGATTGTGCAACATTTGGCACAACAAAACTCCGTCTCGTAGCGCCTGGGCCAAGTCGAACACGGCGGCAGACGGCCACACAACCCGGTGGTTCGGGGGCAAAACCTTGCAGTCTATCAGCCACCGGCCGCATTGTCTCCACTCCTCCATCGCGGCTTGTGGGGACTGAGCGCGTTCGGCACTCAAATTCGACAAACGTCTCCGGGGGGGTAATTCCGCGGTTTCCAGCGCGCAGCGGAAGCAATCCCTTCACCAGTTATAAGGTTAAAATCTCGATCTCACAGACACCGCGGGAACGGTTGCAGCACCGATAACTTCACGATTGCGTTACATTTAGAATCCACGTCACGTGTGCGGTCGCTTTGGTAGGCTAAAGTGTTATCTTTCCAAATCCAAAATATGTCCACCTCGTATCGCAGTGGGACAAGGGCAATGATTGACAGTTTACTTGGCAAACTGCGAGTAGCCTATAATCCAGTAAATTGGCGACTTCTAAGTAAACAGGCTATATGAGCTACTGGAACTGCAATTTCCTTTTCTTCATTCTCAAAAGTTTTCTGCATATCCAAAGTGCTTTGTATTCATGACATAATCTATAGAGTAGATACACATTTAAATCTTTAGATGTTGGGTGTATAGTTCCCCACGGCCCTTCTCGCGTGCATATTGTATCAGCAGTGACCTTTAGATGTATAATTCTCTGAAAATTATCACCAACGTTTTCTCTGAGAACTTCGGACCGCTGTACGGTTGTGTCTGATTCTCTCATTCACAGAGCGTCGTAGCTTTGCATTTGTAAGTCTATAGGCTACCGTTGATACTTCGTTTGTTGCCTTGAGGGCAATTATGTATCACCACAATAAGCAGTTGTCATACAGATAGGCTACGTAGTACGTAATCTGAATACATGTCTTACAAAGCCTCGCACAACCTCCTCGGTCTCCTCAAAGCCTTCGAAACATCTCTCCGTGGAAACTCAAACAGAAACATGTCCAGGGAAAAGATTTCCTTCCAGACGATCTCGCCAGATGCTTTCTCAGAATAGTAACTGCTGTAAAGGGGAATTTGGACAGAGTCCGCACGATGTTTTTTGCGTGATTTTCTTGTTCCCTCCGTCCTAATCTTCCTTTCCTCCTCGTCCGCTGTTAGCAGAGTGATGTTTTGCAGTCCAACTCCCCTGCCGCGCGACATTGGAGGGCTTGAGGAAGAGCGTGAACGCGCGCTTGCCTGGTGGTATAGTGGGCGGCGATATACTGTATAGCTGTCTCGTGTGGATAGACCCTATTATAATAGCACAATTCGCAACAAGAAATGTTGTGCAATTACAACTTTTAACAACTTGCTGTCAATAACACTAGGCAGTATTGAGCTGCAATTGATTATAGATTATGCATTATGATTTCATTACATTGGAAAAAAATTGATGTCTTGCGCCATCTGACGCATGAAGCTCAAATTACATCGCATTGGCCTCGCGCCCGGACATGGCTTGCCAGTAATTGCACCTGGAAAAGGTGTAGCCAATCAATGGCGAAACGTGACAGTAAAACGCATGAACACGTCAGCGTTTGTAAACGACTACCAGTTTGAGAATTTCAATAGGCTACCTCAAATGATTTAGAGAAAAACACACTGGACCCGGTTCCATTGACTCCCATTGTGCCCTTTCATAAAGGCAATCTCGGGAATTCTACCAGGTCAAACTACAGTGCCGTGGACATTTACAACCGCATGTAGCCGCATGTGGAGTGTTTCTCTTACGTATTGCCTTGGTCCTGGAGGGTGACGGATGGTCGCGAGGGGGTGGTATGACTAGTTGTCACTAAAGTCCCGTAGTTGATCCATCATGGCCCGGGGCTGCCGGGACGCTGCAGTGGCGAGGCCCACATCCCAGCTTCAGAGGCGGGTCACGGCCCACAGCAACAGCCTTAACCCGGCCACAACTTTGTCCAGGGCGGACAGTGATTAACCGCCCCATATAAAATCCCTCTGAAACAAGAGGCTGAACTATGCACCATTTGACAAATGTTTAGACTTTATATCAGGGTATGTCTTCGCGGAACAATATAAAGTGATAAGAAAGTGTCTGGATTGTAATCCACTTAAACAACATTTTTTTTAAATGTGTGGGTTTTATGTAGCCTATTGGCGTATATCTTCTGTTGTCTGGCCCCTCAAGATACAGCGAGGTATGGTTGCCACCTATGGGTTGATCACTGAACTGCAAGCAGCGACTGAAAGGGTTTTTCCCTGGCAACGACCCTCCTTCAGACCGCTTATGGGTCCATCGATACAAGCAACGAAATAGTCCGTCTGTTATAGGCTACAGAGAGGGTGTACAGAACTAGTTGTTAAATGCTGTATGAAATGATGTAGCGGTTGTTGGATATAACAGCTGTCCCTCATGATCTGGCTTGGCCTCCCGCCCGTTAATGGCTGCCATATGCTGGTCGAGGTCAATACAACCCAGTCCAGCTGCAGGATTTGTCATATCTCACAATAAAAAACAAAACAACTCGGTGTTATGTTGAAGGGACCTAATCGGTAATGGCTGGATACACTGGCACGTAAACACAAAATAAAGAGGCATCTGGAAGGATCTTTGTGTCATTTATTTACGAAAAAAACAACAGCAAAACAAAAACGAACCCGATTCCAGGTTAGCGGTTACATCAAATGTTAGCTTCTATCTCCAGTCCCCAACCCCCTCCCCCCTGTCAGGCCCATATTGCAATAAACAGGCCTAAAACTACCAACACTGAATTCTTGATTTGTTTTGATAACTGACATGTACAGGAGGATACTATAAACGGCTCAAAAAAGGTATAAGAAAGTTACAATAAATGTTGCATGCACATCAAGAATAAAAAGTAAACATTTGCTTTTCAAAATATAAAAAGAACTATTATAATAGTCTGACCAGGGCTTAAAAATTAACTAAAAGTTGTATATATATATATTTATCTATATATATATATATATATATATTTATATATTTTTCTTTTGTTTTTCACATCCTAAAGATACCATTCCTAGAAAAAATCTGATGGGGCTTCGGAGAACAACATTGGTAAGTAGACTAAATCAGAAACATGACCACAAAAATAAAATGTACATTTCCCTTTAACAGGGCCTTCATAAATGTTCTACGCAAATACTTGTCTAGCTTCCAGGAGAAGAGGACAATTAAAATGTTGATGGGATTTTTCATACGCATCCTTTCTGGGCTTCTTTATTATATATTAACCGTTTAATCACCTTGATGAAAAAAAGTTGAGGGAAGTCTCAAATAGACTTTACCGAAAATAGATGAGAAGTTGTTATAAGAAAAAAGCTACACCATATCGTGACTGTAAAACAAGACCTGCTAAAAGACAGATACATTCAGAAATCAACTCTTTCTATCGTACTTGAGAGGAAGACGCGCATCGCTATTGTTTTGGGTTCGTTATAATGACATCGACGATAAAAACAAACCAGAGTACAAGATCGTCATTGTTTGGAAACGGCGCCGACAGTCGGCGGCTGCAGGCAGTAAGTGTTCAGTGATAGCTGTTCCAGCGTTATGGTCAACACAGGTCATTTATGTACATGTTTGGCCGTCTTAAGTAGAGAAGGTGTTCCAAGCATCATACATTCATCAGTAAGGATGGTAGAGCGGTTGGGAGGCCAGCAAACAGATTTAGGCTTACGGGAAAGCCATCACGTCTAGTGGTCGTCTTGTTCAGGACAAGTTGAGAGGATACTATATCTGGAGTCTGAGTTGCGTTTTTTATTGTTTTTTCTTCTTCTACTTAAGTGTCTTAAGTGTCTACATTGAAATACAAGATTAATGTACTTGAATGTTTTCTTGTCTACCTGATGCAGTCAGACATCTTAGCTACAATTAAATCCAGGACCAGAAGTACTGAAGTAAGACCAGGTCGGTTACCATGGCAAAGAAACACAACCACATTTTTCAGTGAAATCCCCATTACTTGGATAATCTAGAAAACATGTCTGGCCCAAAATCCTCTGAAGTTACAACGTAGTTGCAATTCGTTGAGAAAACCCCCCCCCCCGCTAATATACCCAAACTGTTCTTTTTACGAACACAAAGTCCAAATCTTACTGAAGATGAGGTGGAAGTTGTGAATGTGAGTCTTTGTGATAAATACAAGTTACGAGGACAAGGCAGCGAGCTGACTGTGTGACAGGTCTTACAGGGGCAGAGATTGTAAAGAAGCTGTTCCTTCCAGGTAACTATGCAGAAACTCCTTCAAATTGCATATTGATGTTGATACTCTGGGCGAAGAACACTTCCATTCATCCAGAAGAATACAAATCTCGCTTTTCTTCCTTTAAAGATTTTGTTTGGTCGTTTTTTCTGAACGCATCCCTGGAAGGTCACTGGAAACAAGAACCCTGTCAAGACATCTATAATTCCCCATCTTTTTTTTCCCTACATTTTTTTTTGTCCCCCTCCATAAAAGGTATTTCTTGAAAAAAGTATGTGTATTGACATGACAATACATTTTTATAGTTTTTTCTCTTTTCTGTCTCTGTGTCTCTCTTACAAAATATTTTAGACGGCAGGGCCAGGCGAGCAGGGGGTGGGAGTGGGGGGGAGGGGAGAGAGGGAGAGAAACAACTGACTGCATACAATGTCTTGTTAAAATGAAAAAGGTAGAAATCCGAGTGAGGCGCGGCGGTCCCCGGCGGCCGCCACGGCGTGTCAGTCGCTGTCGCTGCTGTCCGAGCTGGAGCCGGAGGAGCTGGAGCTGCTGTCTGACGAGCTGCTGCCGCCGCTGACACGAGACGCCCCGCTGCCCGGCCCAGAGCCACTTTTCTCTGGAGGAGGAACACCACAGCACGTGAGACACACGGAGACAGAGGGAGAGGTAGAGAGTGTCAGGGGAGGAGAAGTAGAGAGAGAGAGGTAGAGAGAGTTTGGGGAGGAGAGAGAGAGAGGTAGAGAGAGAGTTGGGGGGGGGAGAGAGGTAGAGAGAGTTTGGGGAGGAGAGAGAGGTAGAGAGAGAGAGAGTCGAGGAAGAGAGAGAGCGTCAAGGGGGGAGAAAGAGAGAGTCGGGGAGGAGGGGGGAGAGAGAGTTGGGGGAGAAAGAGAGAGTCGGGGAGGAGAGAGTCAGGGAGGAGGGGGGAGAGAGAGTTGGGGGAGAAAGAGAGAGTCGGGGAGGAGAGAGTCAGGGAGGAGGGGGGAGAGAGAGTTGGGGGAGAAAGAGAGAGTCGGGGAGGAGAGAGAGTCAGGGAGGAGGGGGGAGAGAGAGTTGGGGGAGAAAGAGAGAGTCGGGGAGGAGAGAGTCAGGGAGGAGGGGGGAGAGAGAGTTGGGGGAGAAAGAGAGAGTCGGGGAGGAGAGAGAGTCAGGGAGGAGGGGGGAGAGAGAGTTGGGGGAGAAAGAGAGAGTCGGGGAGGAGAGAGTCAGGGAGGAGGGGGGAGAGAGAGTTGGGGGAGAAAGAGAGAGTCGGGGAGGAGAGAGTCAGGGAGGAGGGGGGAGAGAGAGTTGGGGGAGAAAGAGAGAGTCGGGGAGGAGAGAGAGTCAGGGAGGAGGGGGGAGAGAGAGTTGGGGGAGAAAGAGAGAGTCGGGGAGGAGAGAGTCAGGGAGGAGGGGGGAGAGAGAGTTGGGGGAGAAAGAGAGAGTCGGGGAGGAGAGAGAGTCAGGGAGGAGGGGGGAGAGAGAGTTGGGGGAGAAAGAGAGAGTCGGGGAGGAGAGAGTCAGGGAGGAGGGGGGAGAGAGAGTTGGGGGAGAAAGAGAGAGTCGGGGAGGAGAGAGAGTCAGGGAGGAGGGGGGAGAGAGAGTTGGGGGAGAAAGAGAGAGTCGGGGAGGAGAGAGTCAGGGAGGAGGGGGGAGAGAGAGTTGGGGGAGAAAGAGAGAGTCGGGGAGGAGAGAGTCAGGGAGGAGGGGGGAGAGAGAGTCAGGGAGGAGGGCAGGACTCACGCTGAGGTTTCTTCTGCTTCCTCTGTAAACAGGACTTGACGTATCTCTCCAGCTCCCTGAGCGTGGAGGGCTTGAGCGTCTCGAAGTCGATCTCGATCTCGTCCGGGTTGGAGTCCCGCAGCGAGGGCTCGCGGGACTGGATGATGTGGACGACTCGGCCCAGCTTCTCCCCCGGGAGACGGTTGATGTCCAGGCTGAGCTGGCGCTTCTCGTCGTACGTCATCGGCAGAGACTCCTCGTCCTCGTCAGAGTTGTAGCCCCGCCCACCCTTCTTTGACCTGCGGGGAGTCGTCCAGAGAGTCAGGTGAGGGAGGAGGGGGAGTCGTCCAGAGAGTCAGGTGAGGGAGGAGGGGGAGGGAGGAGAGAGTCAGGTGAGGGAGGAGGGGGAGGGAGGAGAGAGTCAGGTGAGGGAGGAGGGGGAGGGAGGAGAGAGTCAGGTGAGGGAGGAGGGGGAGTCATCCAGAGAGTCAGGTGAGGGAGGAGGGGGAGGAGAGAGTAAGGGGGAAGGGGAAGAGAGAGTCACGTGAGGGAGGAGAGAAAGGTACCTGCTGATGCTGTTAGTCAGGTGAGGAGGAGGGGGAGGGAGGAGGGGGAGGGAGGAGAGTCAGGTGAGGGAGGAGGGGAGTCAGGTGAGGGAGTCAGGTGAGGGAGGAGGGGGAGGGAGGAGGGGGAGGGAGGAGAGATTCAGGTGAGGGAGGAGGGGGAGGGAGGAGAGAGTCAGGTGAGGGAGGAGAGAGAGCGTACCTGCTGGTGCTGTTAGTCAGGTGAGGGAGGAGAGAGAGCGTACCTGCTGGTGCTGTTAGTCAGGTGAGGGAGGAGAGAGAGCGTACCTGCTGGTGCTGTTAGTCAGGTGAGGGAGGAGAGAGAGCGTACCTGCTGGTGCTGTTAGTCAGGTGAGGGAGGAGAGAGAGCGTACCTGCTGGTGCTGTTGGCTTTCCTAGACGGCCCTTTCTTCCTCTTTCCCGTCTGGCCTGGCTTGGCCTTGTCCTCCTCGCCGCTCTTGGCTTTGATGTGCTTGTCTTTGTCTTTCTTCTTCTTGTCCTTCTCCTTCTTGTCCTTCTTCTTCTTTGGTTTGCTGACGGGGGCCTGAGAGAGAGCGGCTAGCTGTTCGTGGACGGCTTTCAGCTGAGGACGAGTTGGAAGGACGAGTTAGAAACACTTTGTCCCTCCACAGGGTTGGTTAGGAGCTAAATTCAGGAATCAGGAAGTGGAACTTCCTGTCAGATTGAATTGTATCCTTCCGGTTGGAAACAGAGTTTCTACAAGCTCGACATCATAAGGCAACAACAGCAAAGAAGAAACAAACCTACATTAATATACTACCACACAAACAGTATACATGCTCGCTTTCTCACACGCACACACGCACGCAAAGCAGCGCTACATCAACTGATGCCCATCCACCTCCTGTTATTAACCCTCTACCGCTTGCACTGGGGCAGCAAGCCAGACCTAAGGGGTCTACAGCAGGGACGCACCCTGCCCCTGGAAAGCCTCCTTCCGGAAGGTTCTCCCTCCAACCCCGCCTCTCTCTGGTCCACCAGCTAGCTGTGAGGACGTTCTGACCTAGGGCTGCGATGCAGTGATGATGTTTGTGATGGCTGCGACAGGTGATCTTGAGATTTTCGCTGTGTCGTTTTGTTGCTTCGATGCGTTTCGAATGCGTGTCTGCATGTGCTGTGGCACGAGAACGGCCTCTCAGAGGAGACTGAAGCTGTCTAAGTCTAAGCAAGGGTCGGCCTGGAGGTTGGAAACTCTCCATGAGCAGGGTGAGGAAGATCTTAAGGCTACATCATCATCATCATTCTGCTAACCCGGGTTTGAGAGAGGGGGGGGGGGAGGACTGTGAAGAGAGGAGCAAATCACCTGGTAATGCTTGGTGCACCCGTTTTTTTCCCCAATACCATCAGGGCGCTCCACGCACTGGTGAGAGAGCCAGAGGGAGATAAAGGGACAGGGGTTAGCAGTCAAACATCCACGGTGACGATTTTAAAACTAAAAACACACGCTCCCGGTACAGCTATAAGGAGTGTGACTGTTTTTAAAAGGTTAATATGGCCTTTTTGGGTAGAGAGAGGTAGAGGGGACTGACATTTTTCAGGTAGTGCATGCAACCCGTCTTTGCAATAAGGTGCATTGGAATGCACAATTTAACAGCGGTAGAGGGTTAAATTTCAGATCTATCGAATTGGGACGGGGGGAGGGGGAGAGGATGACCAATCAGCCGAGGACGCGCATGGTTTGCATGTCTGAGCAGGAGAGGAGGGGGAGGGGCATGGCAGCATGGGTTGATGCTGGCCCCTCCCACTCCGCCTCAGGAAAGGACGCCATTGGTGGGTCCCGTTCAGAGAGGAAGGGGTGGAGGTGGTGAGGTAGGGAGGGAGGAGAGAGTAAGGGGGAAGAGAGAGTCAGGTGAGGGAGGAGGGGGAGGGAGGAGAGAGTAAGGGGGAGGGGGAAGAGAGAGTCAGGTGAGGGAGGAGGGGGAGGCAGGGTGGAGAGAGTAAGGGGGAGGGGGAAGAGAGTCACGTGAGGGAGGAGGGGGACGGTGGAGAGGGAAGAGAGAGTCAGGTGAGGGAGGAGGGGGAGGGAGGAACGAGGGGAGCGCGGAGGTACCTACCTGTTCCGCTCCCACCTGTTCCTGCAGCTCAGCCAGGCGCGAGGCGCGCTCCTCCTCCGAGTCGGAGGTGTCGGAGGCGGAGGAGGAGGAGTCGGCGCTGCTGGTGGTGTTCCGGCTCAGCAGGCCTCCGGGCCGGGCAGGCTCTGCCGGCTCGTCAGGCATCTTGGCGAAACGCATCTCGAACACGTCCTGGTGGGCCGCGCACGCACACACACACACACACACACACACACACAGTAGAAGAGGAAGGGAGAGGGGGTTGACCAAAGTTGCACTCGTTGGGAAAACAATCACTTCCAACGGTTCAACGACTGCAATCCGAAAAATAAGAAACGTCCTGCGCTTGTACCTGGAGTTTCCTAGCCATGGCAACGACCTCGTGGTCGGGGGGGTTGTACTTGTAGCAGTTTGAGAACATTAGTCTCACGTCTGCGGCAAACACCTGCACATCCTGGTACTCACGACCATCCATCTTTTTCTGTAGAGAGAGTGGAGTTAGACTACTGAGACAATATATGGGTTTTATTTATGTATTGTGTGTGTGTGTGTGTGTGTATATACATACACATGTGTATTGTGTGTTGATGTGTGTATATACTGTGTGTGTATACTGTGTGTGTGTGTGTATGTGTGTCTATACTGTGTGTGTATACTGTGTGTGTATGTGTGTGTATACTGTGTGTGTATGTGTGTCTATACTGTGTGTGTATGTGTGTCTATACTGTGTGTGTATGTGTGTCTATACTGTATGTGTGTCACCTTGACAGTGCTGAGGTCCAGTACAGTGTATGTGTGTGTGTGTCACCTTGACAGTGCTGAGGTCCATGGGGTGTTTGATGATCTCGTGGTAGTCGTGCAGCTCCAGGGCTGCAGCGTCCACAGGCTTGTAGAAGGGCCAGGCGTAGGCCGCATGCTTCTTGGACAGCATCTCCCTCAGGATGGTGTCGCAGTACTTGAGCTGCTCCGTCAAGCGGCTGCGCTTGGTGGCGTGCTGGACAGCCTCCCCGTCCTCCAGGTCTTTCTTCGGGGGCTTGATGGGCCGGCCGGTGCTCTCCCTCCGGGGCCCTGGCTTGCCCTGCTTGGGGCCCTCCGGGGGAGAGTCGCCGAGGCCGGCCGTGATGGCGGAGGTGGTGGGGGTGGTCGTGTCCGCTTTCCTCTTCACCCCTTTCTGACGTGAGGGAAGGGGGAGGGAGAGGGAGGGAGGGAGAGAGGAGGTGACAGATGACAGAAAAAGAAGAGAGAGAAAAGAAGAACATGTTTGGGTGAAATTCAGTTCAAAACACTGAAGCTGTCTGCTGAAGCGTCGTACAACGGAAAACCAAAGATCAGAAGCACGCAAATCAAAAGACACGGTTAAGAGTCTCGGGCCACTTACTTTGACCACGGGCGTGATGGGCGAGTTCTGGACGGCGGGCGCGTTGGTGGGGGTTGTGACGGACGGGGTGGGGGAGGTGAGGGCCGTCTGGGACACGGGGGACGTGGGCCCCGAGATGGACAACGGCGGGGAGCCTGGGGTGAGAGGGGCGTCCGGCCCGCTCTTACGCACTTTGACCTTTGGTGCTGGAGGCAACAGCTCCACTTCCTCCTGGGGGATCATGGCCACCTTCTGCAGGAAGATCTTCTCCAGGGCCTGGGCCATCAGGACGATGTCGTCCGTGGGCTGGGAGGACGGGAGGAGGACACAAGAGAGGGTGAGAGGGGGAGGTTACGGGGGGAAAGATCGGAAACACGAAAGAAATATCGCCTGGAGTCTCATTGGACTTGTGGTTCACCTTGTTGTAGATGTAACAGTTGGTGAACATGGTGTTGAAGTCCTGCATGCACTCCTGGGCGCTCCAGTAGTAGCTGTTCTCCAGGCGCTTCTTGATGGTGCCCATGTCCATGGGGATCTTGATGATCTTGTGATAGTCCTGAGGAGGAACAGCACGCTCACGTCACTTTGGACCCACAAACTGACACGGGAACGCCAGTGACAAAAGTAAACACTGCGCAGATCAGACAACGTAGCCTAGATCAGCAGATTAGCACTTCTCAAAAAGTGGGCAGGATGTGAGTGTAATGAAACCAGCGCCCCTGTCCCCGGACTCACCGGCAGCCCCAGTTTAAGGGCGTCCACAGGCTGATAAAAAGGCCAGGCGAACTGATGTCTCCAAAGGGTCTTGACCACCACGTTCTGCATGTATTGGAGCTGGTTGGTCTTACGGCCTGGTTTGGTCGGGTCAGTGACTTCCGGGGGGGGCGGTGGGGGGGTGGAGGTGACTGCAGACATGACGGGGCTGCGATGGAAC
The DNA here is from genome assembly GCF_038355195.1 of Osmerus mordax. Classification (NCBI taxonomy): domain Eukaryota; kingdom Metazoa; phylum Chordata; class Actinopteri; order Osmeriformes; family Osmeridae; genus Osmerus; species Osmerus mordax. Next base: position 15,692 of record NW_027120479.1, on the reverse strand, counting down.
GTGAGGAGTGGGGGATCTCCGGGTCACGTCGGCCGGATGGAAACCTTCTTCTTCAGGGAGTTTTGTATTTCTTCTTTGTGTGTTCTGAGGGGAGCCAGCGAGGGCTACATCACGTCGCCCAAGTCGTGACCTGCGTTAAACAAAGTGGGAGACGTTCACGGGCTGGGAAGTCTGAGTGGGCAGGCACAACTGTGACCCCACGAACCTCTTAGGATCACTAGTATTGCTTTTAACTATGTAAAAACAAAAGTTATGGCTAAATATAGGTATGATAAATATAGTTTATATTTAGGGATGTACAACCTCTGAATATAACTGCAGCAAAGCAGGATATCGTATTACGTTCTTTACAGTACAGTTATGATACTGCTTGACAGACAGTTTGTTTTAATTCCCAAATAATAATATTGCTATAATAATTACTTAACTCGGCAGTCATAACTTTTTTATTTGTTTTCAGAAAATTTGATTTTCAAATATTTATTTTTCCACTTTGTAAACACGCAACAATCATGCAATGTTTCTATTTCAGCGAATAGCATGAACGCGCCTCCCGCGTAAACAAACACATTTGTCTGGTTCCAACTAGTGAGCGGACTAAACGCTCAACACACACCACGCACAAAAACGACATTTTGCATTATTGTTGCCAGTTAATTAATTTAGCTTTCATGATTTTCCACCAAAAACAGCATTACTAGTTAGGTAGCTACAGTAGTTCACTTTGCGTGCTCGGTACACAGCTAGCTACATAGCTAACTTGAGTTCACGCGGGGGTGCTGAACTACACGGCTCTACAACCCGCGAGGACAGCAACACACTATCAGACAAGCACTGAAGTCAAAAAGATTTCCTTATACACCCACGTTATTAAAATGCGACTTTTGTTGATTCAGTAAGTTGCAGATCCACACATATAATCATCCAAAGATTAAAAAAACTAGTTTATATCTCCGTTGCAACACATTTCCCAAAAGATGGCGCGGGCATACACCACATTAGCTAACCTGCTAGCTTGCTTGTCAATTTGTTTAGTACCGAGAGGCTAGCTGGCTAGGAAACAATCGTGGTAGCTGTAGAGTGTGTGTTATTGGAGAACTAGCGAGCTAAGCTACATGTGTTGCAAACTTGGGTCCCCTTGAACTGTTAACATTCAGCCAGGAAAATGCTAAATGCGTTGGCTTTGTTAAATTGTTGCAAATGCACAGTCAATGCAAGAATCGTTGTTGAAAAACATTGCAGGCTAGGTAGTTAGCAAATACGGCTAACTCTTGGCTTAGTTATTGCCGTTAGCTACATAGCTCAACGAGCATTTTAGCAATGGCTTCATAGCACTACGGCAGACCTAGCTAAGTCCGCATATAAGTCACAAAAGTCTTGCTTGTACAGGAAATATTAATATTTAAATGCATTACTTCCTCGAGGCCTCCAAGAGGTTGTGTTTGTAGCTGGCGGTTCAGGTGGCTCCAAGGAGGACGAGCAGCATGAAGATGAGGTATACAATGTCGCCTGCTCATGCGCTGTGACCCAAGGTTTGATTTCACAGTTTTTACATTCATGGTTACATTGTAGCTGCTGTCTGTCTGAGGGCCTAATTCCCCCCACCCCTCGTGCTTTAACGTGACACCGGTACCAGCTGTAGTTTTGATCATACACAAAAACAAATCTATAGGTGTCAGGCGCGTTGAGACCGCACATGATTCGTGTTATGATTCGCAATCCACAGATTCACAATCCTACCTCTTCAGAACTCCAGACTAGGTCATTACATAATTATACAATAATTTAGTCATAAACTTACAGAATACGATGACAATTATAAGGATGTAAAAAATAAATTTAAAAAGTACAATATGGGTTATGAAAGTATGCATTTAGATTTGTTTAAGATAATTAAGAATCTAATAACACTTATTCGCTAAATTTGATCCTGAAGAGCTCTACTATGGAGAATAAACTGTTGGAAGGAAGGCTATAGTGCGTGCATAACTAACTTCATTCATTAAGCAACCCTTTTGAACACGATATGTTCTCTGTTGGAAATAAAGAAGAGTTATTCATCAAGTGATTTCAAGGGCAGCCTTTGAATCCGCTGCTCTATTCATACACTCGACGCCTGGTCATGTTTAGCGGTGAATGGAGCACCAGAAAGCAGCTGTCAAAAGAAAAGAGAAACGTCCATCTCTTCGTCCCTCGTCGCTTGCCATAATGCATTGTTTTCAGACACGCGCATGCGCACTCACCCTCGCCAGAGACATCCACATCCCCCGCCTGAGCCCCAAAGCAGAACCTAACGCGTTAGCCAGTTAGCCGTGCATTTATGTGTTCTTTACTACATCGTGAGCAAAAAACACAGTAATATATATATATCTGTCAAGTTTTAGATCGGTTGATTCGATCAGAGCACTGCGTGAAACACTCCGATTGCAGGTCGACTAACGTCGGGCTCTACCACGGTGAGTACCCGTAAATGTATTGTTTGAATGGGTGATCAACGTAGCCAGCTAACGCTAGCTAGCGATCCAGCTAGCTCACTATATTGTCAATTGTGCGTAGCGCTACGGTAGCTGTAGTCATGTCTAGGTCGATATTGAGCTTTGCAAGATTTCAGTGGGTCAACTGTTAATTACCATACAGCCTACCAGTCATATTCTGTGGGGACTTAGAACAATTTTTACTCTACAGGCCTCTTATTTTCCCCCAGCCTGCCAATGCATGAACGGGCTACCCAGCTAGCTTGCTAGCTAGCTTAAGTTCCATGCAGTTCCTCGTAACACGAGCACACCTTGCCGTTCAGGTAGGTGATCGCTGGCCCTGACCAGGAATGGCTTGCTAGGGAATCTGATCAGTAGCGAAATATTATAGATAATAATCGAACTCACCAGTCATATTCCTGATCAGTGAGACCTTAATGTACTTTTTCCATTATAATCGTGCGATCTTGTCCACGTATGTGTGATGCTGGGGGCCAGGTTTTCTAAGCTTCCAGCCCAAATATCGCTGTACCTCATTTCAAATATCCAACACGACGTTGCCTCTACATCCACATATTCCTCTATTCACAGTAATCATGTGAATGCGATGCGATTGTTTTATGGGCCGGTTTTCGATGTTTCAGAGTGCTTGTCACTCACCGCTTCCTGAGACCAACCCGCTCGCCCCCCTGCAGCAGCGCCATGGCAACGGAGGAGAAGAAACCAGACACGGAATCCACAAAATCTCAGAATGCATCTTCAGCTAGCCAGAGCAAGGTATTAGAGCCTGCTAAGATAAACATATCATTACTAACAGCTCAGTCAGATCACAGAACTGCACTAGTCTTTGTGGTCCCAGAATGTCAGTTAAAGATCAAGTTGTGTTGACTAATCTTGAATATCCGTTATTCCTGATTAATAACTATTTTTTTCTTCTCGGTTCCTGGATAGTCTGCACCTGCCAAACCGAACTACACCCTCAAATTCACGCTAGCTGGACACACTAAAGCTGTATCCTCGGTCAAGTTCAGTCCCAGTGGAGAATGGCTTGCCAGCTCATGTAAGTTCCTCTGCTATCCTTGTAGCCAGCTAGCTAGACACAGTGAATCGAAGACACCTATATCACTTCCTATGAGCGTTTGATGCATACAGTTTTACACCTGGGAACATTTTAATCACCTATATAATAATCAATTGCATTCATGTCTAAAAATGAATCTCTTTTTCAGCTGCGGATAAACTCATCAAGATTTGGGGAGCATATGATGGAAAGTTTGAGAAAACTATATCTGGACACAAACTTGTGAGTTAATGATTATTTCCCTTAATACGGCTTGATCTACAAAACCAAATCACAACACAGATTTCAGTCCTTCATGTTGGCTTTATGAAACTGTATTTTTATAATTATTTATCAAGTATTTCCTTTATGTCATTGACCATCATTTTCTGCTTTGAAATTGATTTTGTAAGCATCAATTTAGGCACTGGTACCGTTTCAAAAGTATCGCTCTCACGTCGGTATCAGGGGGAAACCCCACTCGATCCCCATCCCCAGTCCTAACATTTACATTTAGTCATTTAGCAGACGCTCTTATCCAGAGCGACTTACAGTAAGTACAGGGACATTCCCCCGAGGCAAGTAGGGTGAAGTGCCTTGCCCAAGGACACAACGTCAGTTGGCATGACCGGGAATCGAACTGGCAACCTTCGGATTACTAGCCCGATTCCCTCACCGCTCAGCCACCTGACTCTCCTAACAAATCTCCTGTCCACTGCAGGGCATTTCTGACGTGGCTTGGTCCTCAGACTCCAACCTGCTGGTGTCCGCGTCCGATGACAAGACCCTGAAGATCTGGGACGTGAGCTCTGTAAGTCCCCTGGAGCAGACACACGCGACCAGGGAGAGAGTGTAGTGGAACAGGGGGAAGGTTAGTGGAACAGGGAGAGGGTTAGTGGAACAGGGTTATGGTTAGTGGAACAGGGGGAGGGTAAGTGGACCAGGGGGAGGGTAAGTGGAACAGGGGGAGGGTAAGTGGAACAGGGGGAGGGTAAGTGGAACAGGGGGAGGGTAAGTGGAACAGGGTTATGGTTAGTGGAACAGGGTTATGGTTAGTGGAACAGGGGGAGGGTAAGTGGAACAGGGGGAGGGTAAGTGGAACAGGGGGAGGGTAAGTGGACCAGGGGGAGGGTAAGTGGAACAGGGGGAGGGTAAGTGGAACAGGGGGAGGGTAAGTGGACCAGGGGGAGGGTAAGTGGAACAGGGGGAGGGTAAGTGGACCAGGGGGAGGGTAAGTGGAACAGGGGGAGGGTAAGTGGAACAGGGGGAGGGTAAGTGGACCAGGGGGAGGGTAAGTGGAACAGGGGGAGGGTAAGTGGAACAGGGGGAGGGTAAGTGGAACAGGGGGAGGGTAAGTGGAACAGGGGGAGGGTAAGTGGACCAGGGGGAGGGTAAGTGGAACAGGGGGAGGGTAAGTGGAACAGGGGGAGGGTAAGTGGAACAGGGGGAGGATTAGTGGAACAGGGGGAGGGTAAGTGGAACAGGGTTAGGGTTGGTCAGTGCCTCTGTGTCGCGTTCCCGTACTGGGACTCTGGTCCCGTTTGTTTCCAGCTAGTTAGACGGCCGCATGTGAATTGAAACATTCTCCCAACGCGAGGAGGGCATGTTTGAAAAAGCACGTTTCGCTGCTCTCTATTTTGTCGATTGTCACGTTGTCTCTGGGCAAAGAAGTAAGGAATAAGTAATGTTATATTACCATGGAAACTGGAAATCTAGCATTCATTTAACGTGATGTTGAGCCGTGGTTAGTGTGTGCTATTTTCAGAGGGATTATTATTGTAACTACGTTGCCACAGGCCCCCCACTGAGAGCTGCTTCTTTCCTTTACGCAGGGGAAGTGTTTGAAGACTCTGAAAGGCCACAGCAACTACGTGTTCTGCTGTAACTTCAACCCCCAGTCCAACCTCATCGTGTCTGGATCGGTGAGACACACACACACCCACCCATACACACTGCCAACCTTGGCCACTCTCCAAGTCTGTGTTTACCCTTGACTCTCGTTGTCATTCATGGATACGTTTGTGTGTTTTTTTTGTGTCCAGTTCGACGAGAGTGTACGGATATGGGACGTGAAGACGGGCAAGTGTCTGAAGACCCTGCCAGCCCACTCTGACCCAGTCTCTGCTGTGAGTACTTCACATTCAGACATTTACATTTAGCAGATGCTCTTATCCAGAGCGACTTACAGTAAGTACAGGGACATTCCCCCAAGGCAAGTAGGGTGAAGTGCCTTGCCCAAGGACACAACGTCAGTTGGCATGACCGGGAATCGAACTGGCAACCTTCGGATTACTAGCCCGATTCCCTCACCGCTCAGCCAACTGACTCCTCAGACCCTCTCTGCTGTGATTGGTTACCTGGTTGGATGCACATTCAGTCCCCAGGAACTGCTTGGATCCTTTGTGGTCAGGTACCCCCGACAGGGGAGCAGGTGTACGTGTCTGGGCGTGGTGCTGAATCCAGGTGACAGCTTCTCACGGTTGTGTCTTTGTCCTGCAGGTTCATTTCAACAGAGACGGCTCTCTCATCGTTTCCAGCAGTTACGATGGCCTTTGGTAAATATCTGAAACATTCCTCTGTTCCCGCATAGCATGTTCTCATGGGCCTCAGCCATCTGGGGTTGGTGTAGCATTTAACTATAGGCAAAGAGTTTGCAGGTTCAAATCCCCCCTCCCCCCCCCCCATGTACGTCACTTAGGATGCATGCGTCTGCCAAAGGAGTACAGTATTATTTATTAGATAACATCCAGAAAAAAACATCTGTAAAGATAGTGAGTTGTTTGTGATTTTAGACATTCATGTTGAGTCATAACTGGTTCTAATGACGTTGTCTGTTTGCAGTCGCATCTGGGATACAGCATCAGGACAGTGTTTGAAAACCCTCATCGGTGAGCAACACCTTCCTTTCACTCAACACCTGCGCTAGCCTCACCCGCGCTAGCCTCACCTCCGCTAGCCTCACCCGCGCTAGCCTCACCCGCGCTAGCCTCACCCGCGCTAGCCTCACCTCCGCTAGCCTCACCCGCGCTAGCCTCACCCGCGCTAGCCTCAACCGCGCTAGCCTCACCCGCGCTAGCCTCACCCGCGCTAGCCTCACCTCCGCTAGCCTCACCTCCGCTAGCCTCTCCTCCGCTAGCCTCACCTCCGCTAGCCTCACCTCCGCTAGCCTCACCCGCGCTAGCCTCACCCGCGCTAGCCTCACCCGCGCTAGCCTCACCCGCGCTAGCCTCACCCGCGCTAGCCTCACACGCACTAGCCTCACCTGGTAAAGTTCAGAAGTTTGATTTTGTGGCTTTTTTCCTGACATGTAGACGATGACAACCCCCCGGTGTCGTTTGTGAAGTTTTCGCCCAACGGCAAATACATCCTGGCTGCCACGTTGGACAAGTGAGTATTTTGTTTTTCTACACGCACCTCTCAGTCTAATGACCGCGTTGTGTCGTGTTTCTCATCGCCACTAGAGGGCGCTTTACGCGTGATTAATGTCTCCTTGGGTTTGTGGAAAGCATGAACATTTGTGAGACTTCTAAACTCAGATTTATGCTATAGAAAGATGTGATGCTGTTGCTTTAACCTCTTTTCCCACACAGCACCTTGAAGCTATGGGACTACAGCAAAGGAAAGGTAAATATAATTTTACACTTTCTATGTATTAATATTAATCCGTAAATGTGTTCGAGATGTTTCTGATCCGCCTGTGTTCTAACAGTCATGTTTTCTTTTTTGAACAGTGTTTAAAAACGTACACCTGCCACAAAAACGAGAAGTACTGCATCTTTGCTAATTTCTCAGTCACGGGAGGAAAGGTAAAGATCTCTTCATGCGTTTAAACCTGAGGTCACTTCCTGGAAGTTGTACGACTGTCTGATGTGATGTGTTTAGCTGCTGTACCATCCTAACCTGTCTGTCTGCCTGTCTGTATCTTCCTCAGTGGATTGTGTCTGGCTCAGAGGACAACATGGTGTACATCTGGAACCTGCAGACCAAGGAGATCGTCCAGAAACTCCAAGGCCACACAGGTAGACACCCAGGGGTGGTGCAGGGGTCACCAGGGGTCAGGGTGGTCACTAGGGGTCAGTGGACTGGAGTTGATGGTCCACATGTAGGAGATCATCAGAAAGTAAGTCCAGCTCATAACCAGATCTATTATACTAGGATGCATGACTCTCTCCTCTCTCTCCCCCCCTCCCCTGATCTCCACCCGCCTCCCTCCCACCCCTCCCAGATGTGGTCATCTCTACAGCCTGTCACCCCACAGAGAACATCATCGCCTCGGCGGCGTTGGAAAACGACAAAACCATCAAACTGTGGAAGAGTGATTGCTAAGCCCCGCCTTCACACAGCCACCATTTATTTTATATGTATGTGTTATATCCCCCCCCCCCCATTTTTTTTTAAATATTAAAACAAAAACAAAAAATGAAAGGAGGAAACAGGACTTTAGTTTTTTTGAGGAGCTTTGTGTTGGTCGGAGTCTCTCGCCTTGAAGAACAAAACACATCTCGGTCTTCAGCCCTTCTCCTGGACTCCACGACGACCTGTCGACAACCTGTGGAACCAACACACACAAACACTTATGTCTCGGTCTCTCGCTCTAACACGCTACAAGTATTCTATCTCTGGCTTGTTTTGACAGTCTGTGTGTCTGTGTTTCTGTCAAGTTTCTATCTGGCAAACTATCACATGCAAACACAGGTCTGAATTCTGCCTCCCTGTCTTAATGTTGCGTCACAGGCAGACTTGAGAGACTCTGGGCTGAAGTCTGTGAGGCAGTACAGTCTTTCTCTCATCTCCCATCTGTCTCTCTCCCTCTCTTTCTCCTCTCTCTGTCTCCCCCCTCCCTCCTTTCCCTACCTACACTGCAGTGACGTTCATTTCAGATCCCTCACCTATCTCACGTCCTCTGTTGGAAACAGACACCCACATCAGTGCTGTTACTGGACGACCGAGGTGTCTCGACACTGCCGACGGCACTCTCTGTCTTTATCGTGGAGCCCGTCGCAGCGTGGTGGAGATGGAGCCGTCTCTCCTCGTCTGCAGACGGTATGCGGTTCCACGGTGTTTACGCCGGTTCCACGGTGTTAACGGCCCTCAGTAGTTTATCTCAACAGAGGGGATCTCACCGGTGAAGGGATTGTTTTGTATTCGCCTTTTTTTATAAGATGTAGTCAGACTTCATACGGAACGGCATGTGGTGCTTTACATTGAAAACGTTTGAATGCTATGGCTCCTGGGTAAAAGGAGATTCATTGGAAGTTATGGTAATCAAGCTAAGTTCAGTGGTGGATTTGGAACTGTGTCGTCGAAGCTCACCGGTCTGCATTTATCTTTTTCTTCTCGGTTGTTTGGAGCTTAAGTAACTTGACTTGTGTCAGTTTGATAGCTGAATAAAAGAAGACATCTGTATTTTGTTGTAAAAAAAAAAAAAAGGACTTTTCTTCCTGTGTGTGGAAATTTTGATATTTTTTTTATTTTATAATTTCCCCCCCCAGTTTAGGACTGTCAGAACTAAACTTGAAACGACCTGGTTTAGATTTTCCAGGCTAGTGACCAAATCCAAGTATTTCTCTGTACTCTTCATTCTGTAAATATGATAACATTCGACATATGTATTAGTATTCGTTAGATGAGCAACGTTTGTGCTCTCCGTACTGTTGTCTGGAACTGTCTTAATAGCTAGTACTTCCACACAGACTCGATTTCTCTCTGCTTTTACGTTCTGGACTTTCATTTCTGCAGTCGAGTGAAGGACTGGACAGAATCCTGTATCTGCATTTAGTCGACATGGATTTTGTGAAATTACATTTGCATCTGACAGCTATAACCTGTGTGACTTAATAAATAACGTTTTTTTAAGATGTACTGTGAGGTATTGTCCTGATTTAGAATATGTAAAGACAAATGGAGATTTGAGACCGACTTCTCGATTTAGGCCTAATCCCAATACTCTGTTTTACCCCTAGCCCTTAGTTTACCCCTAGCCCTTATGTCTCAAACTGGGTGGTACATTACATTTAGTCATTTAGCAGACGCTCTTATCCAGAGCGACTTACAGTAAGTACAGGGACATTCCCCCGAGGCAAGTAGGGTGAAGTGCCTTGCCCAAGGACACAACGTCATTTTGGCACGGCCGGGAATCGAACTGGCAACCTTCAGATTACCAGCCCGATTCCCTAACCGCTCAGCCAGCTGACTCCTAAGGGCTACATAGCTCTATGAAATGAGACGCCACTTGGTTACGTATATCAATGTCTCCAAAGCAAGTAGTGTTATGCACTGATATCAAACGAAATTCGTTTGAAATTCGCTGCTAATGGAGTTTAATTAAAACTGTAGACATGCATGGAGTCCATGTCCATTCAAGGCTAATCAGAGAAATGCGGGACTGTTGTGCAAATCAGCAATGTAACGTTGTCGCAGCAAACTAGCGATTTTTTAAAACGTTTCAATTAAGAACATGGTTGCAAATACCTACAGGACTGTGTAGAGCACAAAACAAGACTGTCATAATTTTTTAAATAAATTATTTAAGACGAAAATATGACATTTATGGGAATCTCTGGATGATCTGTCCGCCATTGTTGCAGGTAGCGCAGTATTCACATACCCCTAGGTTTCAGCTCCCGACCTTACTTGGTTTAAGGGGTGTATACCCCTTTCTTCTTAGCCCTACCCCTAGCTCAAAAAGAGTATTGGAACACTTAGCTGGTCTAATCTACAGCCGTTTTTACAATCTGGATTATGATACAGATTATAAACTGTGGTATCGGCCCGGACACGCCCAACTAAAGGTTCCAACAGAGACGAGAAATCAGAAATTAGAGAAAACAGAATAACTTTCAGATTTTTTTTATAATCTTTTTTTCGTTTTTTTTTTTTCGATGAAAGATAAAACATCAGAACAACCCACGACGGACAGAAGACACATTTCCATCTTGAAAATAGACAAAAATAGAATAAAGAGGACAATCTCATCTTTTAGCGACAGGCTGAAAAAGGCAAAGGTGAGGCGACGGAGTGAGCATGGTGTCGTGAACTCCTTTCTCACCCTTTCAGTTTAAACTTCTCCCCTCTCCACACCCCCATTTTAAATCAACATTTACACAAACAATGTATACAACAGACCACAGAAAGCGGGAAGAACAGAGTACATAAGCTGGGGGATAGAATTACCTTTGTACAAAAATAGATTTTTTTCCGTCTTCTTCTTAGGACATGTTATGTTACGTTGCTATGCCACAGGGAAAGCGGTGATTGTGTTGTTAGCTTAGTTGATTTCTGATTACATCATTGGACATACAAGCCAAGCAACAAGTAGGCATACGGTTTGGAGGGCTCCTTGTGTGTTTGTCTTGATTTTTTTTCTTTTGCCCTCCTCGTCCCACTGGCCTACCGGGAGCTGGTGAGGGATCGTGTCTTAGGATTCAAAGCTGCTGGTATAATGCTGGTTGATTTTTGCTCTTGGAGAATGTATGTCGAATGCAAAAATTCAAGACATCACTTTAGAAAAACGCTCAGAAAACGACAGTTTGAACACTAAGATATCTGACCAGGCCCAGAGCAGTTTAGACTGTTAATACTCGTCTCCCTCCCGCTAAAATCAACAGGAAATACTCAAAGAACAATTTTATAGATATTTATAAGTATATACACATGTACATATAAACAAAATAGAGCTTTACGGTATATAAAGCATTTATGTAGGTATTCCTACTATCTACGTCATCGTCTCGTTACCAAGTCCTGCAGGAGAGAGAGCGTGCGCCTCATCCTATGGCTTTATAATACCCGGGGTTTCCAATCACAGTAACTGATCTAGGTCGATGAGATCTTCCTCTCCTGAATGCGTGTTTGATGCACGTTGCCAAAGTTGATTAACTTTTTCCTGAAACAAATAAACGTCGTTTTTTGCTCAGGTGTTTTACGGTTGGTATAAGAATCGAGGCCATCCTATTTAGGTGGCAATCTACTATAGACAAACCCAGGATGATGGAACAGGATGGGAACTAGTGCTTACGTTGGTGTCATTTCAGCCAATCCGTTTGTTTCATGTTCTCTGACAGACATGCTCCATTAATACAGATATGGATGTGAAGATAAAAGTCAATACCGGAACCAGGATTGTTCAAAATAACCTCGTTAAAACACACGAGTCAATAGTAAACATCAAGACTAGGGTATTGCCGGGGCATTCAGTCATCAAGCGGGAAAAACACCGAGGCTTTGACAGAGCAGGAGGAGAATGGAACATGGACAGAGTGGAAAAAGGGCCGTTTCTGATTAAATACTTGTACAAAATTCAAGTAGCGTTGCAGTACTGCGTGTCTATCACTAGAGGGAAGCCACGCAGCGTTTCAGTAGCAACCGGATCTCTCTCCCTCTCCCTCTTTCAGTCTTCCAGCTCTTGTCCTGCTCTTCAGCCTGTCTGTCTCCATCCTGTCTGTGTCCATCCTGTCTGTCTCCATCCTGTCTGTCTCCATCCTGTCTGTGTCCATCCTGTCTGTCTCCATCCTGTATATCACCAGTCTGTCTGTCTCTAGCTTGTCTGTCTCCTGGTGGATAAACCCCTCGGACCACAGCACTCACATCAGCCTTCTGGGACTTGCCCATCGCACCACGGACAATCTTTGGAAATACACTCGATGCATAGTTTTGCAGCAGCCGGATCACAGAGAGAAAAAATTAAAATAAAAACCTTAAAACACAACAGAGGGAATGTAGCGCTGTTTACACACGATGTCAGATCTTCAACATGTCAGAGATGGAGTGTGATGACGGTGGGGTAAGAAGGATGGGTGTGAGGAGGGAGGAGGAGGGAGGACAGGGGAGAGGGCGTCGACAGCCTCGTTTAAACCCTCTGTCCACCCCCACCCTTCGCACTGTCGCCCCCACCTGGCCCGGAGGTGCAATGACATGATGAAAACATCCCTCCCCCCCGCCCTCAACACAAACACCTCAGGGTTGGCTCAGCTGTGAAAACAAGTGCCCCCAACCTCGTCCTGCTCATTGATAGGCTGAGGGGAGTTTGTCCTGCTCAGTGATAGGCTGAGGGGCGTGAGGAGGTCAGGTGATGTCGGATGGGTCACAACAGAGGTACAACTGCACGTATAAAAATCCTGTCAATACTGTTAGGGTTGTAATGTGTCCTGTACAGATAGATGTTGGTTCTAAAGCTAGGTCCATCTGTAAGGAGGAGTGAGGTCATCGAGTGTGGAGGGGGCGATGGTCTGATGAAATTCATAGGTGTGTGTGTGTGTGTCCAGAGACATGACCAAGACAGGACCTGAACCTCTTTGCTCAGGTCGCACAGTGTTTCCCTTCAGTTTTGTCTTCGCTTCAGTCAAACCGTCCACCAGCTTCTTCATTTCGTGGTCCCCTTTACTTCCAGAAGAGAAATTAGGATGTTTTTCATTTAAATGTTAATACAAAAAGCACAGTGTGAACTCCAGGTTCTCTCCTGGTCCTGAGGCACAGTGTTCCAGACAGACACCATGGCCAGGGTTCCCATGATGCAGTGCGTCGCCAGGGTTCCCATGATGCAGTGCGTCGCCAGGGTTCCCATGATGAAGTGCGTCACCAGGGTTCCCTATGATTATCGACCCAGACGAGATCAAACCTGCTCCTGAGGACTTGTCGTCTTCGCTGAACCCGTCTCCCAGGACACACACCCAGCCTGCCGTAACCAGAACACACCGGATCAGACCGGACACGTTTGTGGGCCGCTACACGGAGCCCTCCCCTTCCCTAGCTTGTCCTGAACGTGAGCCAATCACAGCACCAGCCACGACCACGTGTCCTCGACATGACCTGTCACACGGGAGTCATGACCTCCGACCCCGAGACGCCCTGTGCCAGACCAGATCACCTCTGTGCTGGACCCTGAGAGACTTTGTCTCCACCTCCCATCCTCAGTCAGCCTCCTACCAGTACACTGCAGTCTCTCATTTCACCTCAGGAGTTACATATATATATATTTTATATATATATATTTTGTATTTATATCTTTGTACAATGTATAAAACAGTCCCAGGTCGAATTCGGTTCTCATTTCTTGTTTTTCAAACACATGAAAGTCGAGTCGACGGCGTTCGGAACCTCGCCCCCCCCTCTCCCCCCCCCCCCCCCCCCCCCCCCCCCCGTCATGTCCCAGGGGGGGAGGGGGCCGGGTGGACTCCCTGTCATCATGAGGTCATCTGGTGCGGAGCCTCCAGCATCTCCATCAGGAAGGTGTCGATGGGCGTGTCCCCGATGAGCTTAAAGAAGAACAGGTGTTCCAGACACTTCAGCCCAATGGAACGCAGCGCCGGTAACCGCAGCAACAGCTTGGCGAACCTGGCAACGCAGCGGGGACACAGAGAGAGAACTCGGTGACGACTAAACGCGTTGGGGGAGGGGTCAGGGGGGGGAGGGGGGTAACTGTACCTGCCAGGCTGGTCTGGGTACTTGTGTTTGCAGTAGGCCTCCAGGGACGCGTAAACCTTCTCTCTCAGAGTCTCCACCTCCCCTGGGTTAGACAGGCCTTTAGAGTCTGAGGACACAGACACACACACCATCCACACACACACACACACACACATACACGCACACACACCATCCACACACACACACACACACACACACACACACACACACACACACACACACACACACACACACACACACACACACACACACACACACATACACGCACACACCCACATACACATACACACACACACACACACACAAACACACCATCCACACACACAGATGGAATCAGAAGAGATCTTTACACTTCTCACTCTACACCACAATTCTCACTTTCCAAGTAATGTCTCTGTGTGTGTGGATAGTGTGTGTGTCTGTGTGTGTGGGGATGGTGTTGGTGTGTGTGTGTGTGTGGATGGTGTTGGTGTGTGTGTGTGTGGGGATGGTCGGTGTGTGTGTGGATAGTGTGTGTGTCTGTGTGTGTTGGATAGCGTGTGTGTCTGTGTGTGTGGATAGTGTGTGTGTCTGTGTGTGTGGATAGTGTGTGTGTCTGTGTGTGTGGATAGTGTGTGTGTCTGTGTGTGTGTGGATGGTGTGTGTGTCTGTGTGTGTGGATAGTGTGTGTGTCTGTGTGTGTGGATAGTGTGTGTGTCTGTGTGTGTGGATAGTGTGTGTGTCTGTGTGTGTGGATAGTGTGTGTGTCTGTGTGTGTGTGGATGGTGTGTGTGTCTGTGTGTGTGGATAGTGTGTGTGTCTGTGTGTGTGGATAGTGTGTGTGTCTGTGTGTGTGGATAGCGTGTGTGTCTGTGTGTGTTGGATAGCGTGTGTGTCTGTGTGTGTGTGGATGGTGTGTGTGTCTGTGTGTGTGGATAGTGTGTGTGTCTGTGTGTGTGGATAGTGTGTGTGTCTGTGTGTGTGTGGATGGTGTTGGTGTGTGTGTGTGTGGGGATGGTCGGTGTGTGTGTGGATAGTGTGTGTGTGTGGTGTGTGTGGATGGTGTGTGTGGATGGTGTGTGTGTGTGTATGTGTGGATGGATGGCACACCACTACAGTAGCATGGGATCAGAGGGGATAGAAGGTCAATGATTTTATTATGCAGGGCTGAGTAGCACCGTGGAAACAGCACTGCTAGTCAAGGACTGCAAGGCTGAGAGGCTGGTTAGAGGCCATGAGGATGCAGTTTGGAGGCTGTTTGGAGGCAGTGAGAGTGAGAGCGGGAGGGAGAGGGAGGTACCTGGGTTGAAGAGGACGATGGCCCTCAGACAGCCCAGCTCCGTCTTGTCCATCTGCATGTCTCTCATCTTCGACACCAGCTCCGTCAACACCCTGGACCACACACACACACACACACAGAGAAGTTACACACCACAGAACCCACCCATCTACACACTGCGGACAAGCACAAACCAGGAGCCCTTTCAGAATTCCCAGAATCCCTCGGGGTTGACGCAACACTGACATCACTGGCAGTTTCTGGTGTGTGACCTTTCAAACTCCTCACCCCTCTTTGACTCCACCCCCCCCCCCCCTCCCCCTTCTCTCATTCATGTTTTCCACTCTGAGAGGAAAGCCAATTTGGGCTTTTAGTTCATCCTGATTCAATCTGCCCTCAGGAACAGAGAGGGTGGAAGACACTGAAGTGTTTAAGTAAACCATCGTCTCCATCAGCAGGGTGGAGCAGAGGAGCAGTT
>NW_027120478.1:7500-25000 GCF_038355195.1 Osmerus mordax | reverse complement strand
GAAAATTTGTTTCGCTCGCAGCGTCGCGGAGATGCGCGTGCGCGTGGCAACCTTGACACCCCCGTGTTCCCCTGGACCAGACCTTTCCAACGCCGCCTGAGTTAAGGTGCTACGACGTCCCTAAGTGGAGATGCCTCTAAATGAACACCTTTTCCCAACTTTGCACGTTTCCAGCTTGAGAGGAAAAGGGGCTTAAAATTCACAGTTATTCGCCCGAACGTGGGATTTGGCTGGGGACGGTTTCTATATTCAAGTTGGGATGGGGGGCACCGAGGTGAGTGGTGTTTGTCCCCGAAAAAAGTGTCCCCATTTCGGTGTGCGCGTTTGAAAATTTGTTTCGCTCGCAGCGTCGCGGAGATGCGCGTGCGCGTGGCAACCTTGACACCCCCGTGTTCCCCTGGACCAGACCTTTCCAACGCCGCCTGAGTTAAGGTGCTACGACGTCCCTAAGTGGAGATGCCTCTAAATGAACACCTTTTCCCAACTTTGCACGTTTCCAGCTTGAGAGAAAAAGGGGCTTAAAATTCACAGTTATTCGCCCGAACGTGGGATTTCGCTGGGGACGGTTTCTAAGTTCAAGTTGGGACGGGGGGCACCGAGGTGAGTGGTGGTTGTCCCCGAAAAAGCCCTCCCCTTTTCCGTAGCCCCGTTTAAAGTTTTGTTTGGGCTCCTGTTCAGCGGGGAAGCGCGTGCGCGTGGCAACCTTGACACCCCCGTGTTCCCCTGGACCAGACCTTTCCAACGCCGCCTGAGTTAAGGTGCTACGACGTCCCTAAGTGGAGATGCCTCTAAATGAACACCTTTTCCCAACTTTGCACGTTTCCAGCTTGAGAGGAAAAGGGGCTTAAAATTCACAGTTATTCGCCCGAACGTGGGATTTGGCTGGGGACGGTTTCTATATTCAAGTTGGGATGGGGGGCACCGAGGTGAGTGGTGGTTGTCCCCGAAAAAGCTCTCCCCTTTTCCGTAGCCCCGTTTAAAGTTTTGTTTGGGCTCCTGTTCAGCGGGGAAGCGCGTGCGCGTGGCAAACTTGACACCCCCGTGTTCCCCTGGTCCAGACCTTTCCAACGCCGCCTGAGTCAAGGTGCTACGACGTCCCCAAGTGGGGATGCCTGTAGATGAGCACATTTTCCCAACTTTGAATGTAAGTTTCCAGTATCATTGAAAATGTGGCCTCAAACGAGCAGTTTTGCCCCCGAACGTGGGATTTGGCTGGGGACGGTTTCTATATTCAAGTTGGGATGGGGGGCACCGAGGTGAGTGGTGGTTGTCCCCGAAAAAGCCCTCCCCTTTTCCGTAGCCCCGTTTAAAGTTCTGTTTGGGCTCCTGTTCAGCGGGGAAGCGCGTGCGCGTGGCAAACTTGACACCCCCGTGTTCCCCTGGTCCAGACCTTTCCAACGCCGCCTGAGTCAAGGTGCTACGACGTCCCCAAGTGGGGATGCCTGTAGATGAGCACATTTTCCCAACTTTGAATGTAAGTTTCCAGTATCATTGAAAATGTGGCCTCAAACGAGCAGTTTTGCCCCCGAACGTGGGATTTGGCTGGGGACGGTTTCTATATTCAAGTTGGGATGGGGGGCACCGAGGTGAGTGGTGGTTGTCCCCGAAAAAGCCCTCCCCTTTTCCGTAGCCCCGTTTAAAGTTTTGTTTGGGCTCCTGTTCAGCGGGGATGCGCGTGCGCGTGGCAACCTTGACACGCCCGTGTTCCCCTGGACCAGACCTTTCTAACGCCGCCTGAGTTAAGGTGCTACGACGTCCCTAAGTGGAGATGCCTGTAAATGAACACCTTTTCCCAACTTTGCACGTTTCCAGCTTGAGAGGAAAAGGGGCTTAAAATTCACAGTTATTCGCCCGAACGTGGGATTTCGCTGGGGACGGTTTCTAAGTTCAAGTTGGGACGGGGGGCACCGAGGTGAGTGGTGGTTGTCCCCGAAAAAGCCCTCCCCTTTTCCGTAGCCCCGTTTAAAGTTTTGTTTGGGCTCCTGTTCAGCGGGGAAGCGCGTGCGCGTGGCAACCTTGACACGCCCGTGTTCCCCTGGACCAGACCTTTCTAACGCCGCCTGAGTTAAGGTGCTACGACGTCCCCAAGTGGGGATGCCTGTAGATGAGCACATTTTCCCAACTTTGAATGTAAGTTTCCAGTATCATTGAAAATGTGGCCTCAAACGAGCAGTTTTGCCCCCGAACGTGGGATTTGGCTGGGGACGGTTTCTATATTCAAGTTGGGATGGGGGGCACCGAGGTGAGTGGTGGTTGTCCCCGAAAAAGCCCTCCCCTTTTCCGTAGCCCCGTTTAAAGTTCTGTTTGGGCTCCTGTTCAGCGGGGAAGCGCGTGCGCGTGGCAAACTTGACACCCCCGTGTTCCCCTGGTCCAGACCTTTCCAACGCCGCCTGAGTCAAGGTGCTACGACGTCCCCAAGTGGGGATGCCTGTAGATGAGCACATTTTCCCAACTTTGAATGTAAGTTTCCAGTATCATTGAAAATGTGGCCTCAAACGAGCAGTTTTGCCCCCGAACGTGGGATTTGGCTGGGGACGGTTTCTATATTCAAGTTGGGATGGGGGGCACCGAGGTGAGTGGTGGTTGTCCCCGAAAAAGCCCTCCCCTTTTCCGTAGCCCCGTTTAAAGTTTTGTTTGGGCTCCTGTTCAGCGGGGATGCGCGTGCGCGTGGCAACCTTGACACGCCCGTGTTCCCCTGGACCAGACCTTTCTAACGCCGCCTGAGTTAAGGTGCTACGACGTCCCTAAGTGGAGATGCCTGTAAATGAACACCTTTTCCCAACTTTGCACGTTTCCAGCTTGAGAGGAAAAGGGGCTTAAAATTCACAGTTATTCGCCCGAACGTGGGATTTCGCTGGGGACGGTTTCTAAGTTCAAGTTGGGACGGGGGGCACCGAGGTGAGTGGTGGTTGTCCCCGAAAAAGCCCTCCCCTTTTCCGTAGCCCCGTTTAAAGTTTTGTTTGGGCTCCTGTTCAGCGGGGAAGCGCGTGCGCGTGGCAACCTTGACACGCCCGTGTTCCCCTGGACCAGACCTTTCTAACGCCGCCTGAGTTAAGGTGCTACGACGTCCCCAAGTGGGGATGCCTGTAGATGAGCACATTTTCCCAACTTTGAATGTAAGTTTCCAGTATCATTGAAAATGTGGCCTCAAACGAGCAGTTTTGCCCCCGAACGTGGGATTTGGCTGGGGACGGTTTCTATATTCAAGTTGGGATGGGGGGCACCGAGGTGAGTGGTGGTTGTCCCCGAAAAAGCCCTCCCCTTTTCCGTAGCCCCGTTTAAAGTTCTGTTTGGGCTCCTGTTCAGCGGGGAAGCGCGTGCGCGTGGCAAACTTGACACCCCCGTGTTCCCCTGGTCCAGACCTTTCCAACGCCGCCTGAGTCAAGGTGCTACGACGTCCCCAAGTGGGGATGCCTGTAGATGAGCACATTTTCCCAACTTTGAATGTAAGTTTCCAGTATCATTGAAAATGTGGCCTCAAACGAGCAGTTTTGCCCCCGAACGTGGGATTTGGCTGGGGACGGTTTCTATATTCAAGTTGGGATGGGGGGCACCGAGGTGAGTGGTGGTTGTCCCCGAAAAAGCCCTCCCCTTTTCCGTAGCCCCGTTTAAAGTTTTGTTTGGGCTCCTGTTCAGCGGGGATGCGCGTGCGCGTGGCAACCTTGACACGCCCGTGTTCCCCTGGACCAGACCTTTCTAACGCCGCCTGAGTTAAGGTGCTACGACGTCCCTAAGTGGAGATGCCTGTAAATGAACACCTTTTCCCAACTTTGCACGTTTCCAGCTTGAGAGGAAAAGGGGCTTAAAATTCACAGTTATTCGCCCGAACGTGGGATTTCGCTGGGGACGGTTTCTAAGTTCAAGTTGGGACGGGGGGCACCGAGGTGAGTGGTGGTTGTCCCCGAAAAAGCCCTCCCCTTTTCCGTAGCCCCGTTTAAAGTTTTGTTTGGGCTCCTGTTCAGCGGGGAAGCGCGTGCGCGTGGCAACCTTGACACGCCCGTGTTCCCCTGGACCAGACCTTTCTAACGCCGCCTGAGTTAAGGTGCTACGACGTCCCCAAGTGGGGATGCCTGTAGATGAGCACATTTTCCCAACTTTGAATGTAAGTTTCCAGTATCATTGAAAATGTGGCCTCAAACGTGCAGTTTTGCCCCCGAACGTGGGATTTGGCTGGGGACGGTTTCTAAATTCAAGTTGGGATGGGGGGCACCGAGGTGAGTGGTGGTTGTCCCCGAAAAAGCCCTCCCCTTTTCCGTAGCCCCGTTTAAAGTTTTGTTTGGGCTCCTGTTCAACGGGGATGCGCGTGCGCGTGGCAAACATGACACGCCCGTGTTCCCCTGGACCAGACCTTTCTAACGCCACCTGAGTTAAGGTGCTACGACGTCCCCAAGTGGGGATGCCTCTAAATGAAGCCAATTTCTCCTATTTGAATGCACTCTCCCAGCCCAGAGAGGCATGTGCCTTAAAATTCACAGTTATTCACCCGAACGTGGGATTTTGTTGAGGACGGTTTCTAAATTCAAGTTGGAACAGGGGGCACCGACGTGAGTGGTGTTTGTCCCCGAAAAAGCTCTCCCCTTTTCCGTAGCCCCGTTTAAAGTTTTGTTTGGGCTCCTGTTTAGCGGGGATGCGCGTGCGCGTGGCAACCTTGACACGCCCGTGTTCCCCTGGACCAGACCTTTCTAACGCCGCCTGAGTTAAGGTGCTACGACGTCCCTAAGTGGAGATGCCTGTAAATGAACACCTTTTCCCAACTTTGAATGTAAGTTTCCAGTATCATTGAAAATGTGGCCTCAAACGAGCAGTTTTGCCCCCGAACGTGGGATTTGGCTGGGGACGGTTTCTAAATTCAAGTTGGGATGGGGGGAACCGAGGTGAGTGGTGGTTGTCCCCGAAAAAGCCCTCCCCTTTTCCGTAGCCCCGTTTAAAGTTTTGTTTGGGCTCCTGTTCAGCGGGGATGCGCGTGCGCGTGGCAACCTTGACACGCCCGTGTTCCCCTGGACCAGACCTTTCTAACGCCGCCTGAGTTAAGGTGCTACGACGTCCCTAAGTGGAGATGCCTGTAAATGAACACCTTTTCCCAACTTTGCACGTTTCCAGCTTGAGAGGAAAAGGGGCTTAAAATTCACAGTTATTCGCCCGAACGTGGGATTTCGCTGGGGACGGTTTCTAAGTTCAAGTTGGGACGGGGGGCACCGAGGTGAGTGGTGGTTGTCCCCGAAAAAGCCCTCCCCTTTTCCGTAGCCCCGTTTAAAGTTTTGTTTGGGCTCCTGTTCAGCGGGGAAGCGCGTGCGCGTGGCAACCTTGACACGCCCGTGTTCCCCTGGACCAGACCTTTCTAACGCCGCCTGAGTTAAGGTGCTACGACGTCCCCAAGTGGGGATGCCTGTAGATGAGCACATTTTCCCAACTTTGAATGTAAGTTTCCAGTATCATTGAAAATGTGGCCTCAAACGAGCAGTTTTGCCCCCGAACGTGGGATTTGGCTGGGGACGGTTTCTATATTCAAGTTGGGATGGGGGGCACCGAGGTGAGTGGTGGTTGTCCCCGAAAAAGCCCTCCCCTTTTCCGTAGCCCCGTTTAAAGTTCTGTTTGGGCTCCTGTTCAGCGGGGAAGCGCGTGCGCGTGGCAAACTTGACACCCCCGTGTTCCCCTGGTCCAGACCTTTCCAACGCCGCCTGAGTCAAGGTGCTACGACGTCCCCAAGTGGGGATGCCTGTAGATGAGCACATTTTCCCAACTTTGAATGTAAGTTTCCAGTATCATTGAAAATGTGGCCTCAAACGAGCAGTTTTGCCCCCGAACGTGGGATTTGGCTGGGGACGGTTTCTATATTCAAGTTGGGATGGGGGGCACCGAGGTGAGTGGTGGTTGTCCCCGAAAAAGCCCTCCCCTTTTCCGTAGCCCCGTTTAAAGTTTTGTTTGGGCTCCTGTTCAGCGGGGATGCGCGTGCGCGTGGCAACCTTGACACGCCCGTGTTCCCCTGGACCAGACCTTTCTAACGCCGCCTGAGTTAAGGTGCTACGACGTCCCTAAGTGGAGATGCCTGTAAATGAACACCTTTTCCCAACTTTGCACGTTTCCAGCTTGAGAGGAAAAGGGGCTTAAAATTCACAGTTATTCGCCCGAACGTGGGATTTCGCTGGGGACGGTTTCTAAGTTCAAGTTGGGACGGGGGGCACCGAGGTGAGTGGTGGTTGTCCCCGAAAAAGCCCTCCCCTTTTCCGTAGCCCCGTTTAAAGTTTTGTTTGGGCTCCTGTTCAGCGGGGAAGCGCGTGCGCGTGGCAACCTTGACACGCCCGTGTTCCCCTGGACCAGACCTTTCTAACGCCGCCTGAGTTAAGGTGCTACGACGTCCCCAAGTGGGGATGCCTGTAGATGAGCACATTTTCCCAACTTTGAATGTAAGTTTCCAGTATCATTGAAAATGTGGCCTCAAACGAGCAGTTTTGCCCCCGAACGTGGGATTTGGCTGGGGACGGTTTCTATATTCAAGTTGGGATGGGGGGCACCGAGGTGAGTGGTGGTTGTCCCCGAAAAAGCCCTCCCCTTTTCCGTAGCCCCGTTTAAAGTTCTGTTTGGGCTCCTGTTCAGCGGGGAAGCGCGTGCGCGTGGCAAACTTGACACCCCCGTGTTCCCCTGGTCCAGACCTTTCCAACGCCGCCTGAGTCAAGGTGCTACGACGTCCCCAAGTGGGGATGCCTGTAGATGAGCACATTTTCCCAACTTTGAATGTAAGTTTCCAGTATCATTGAAAATGTGGCCTCAAACGAGCAGTTTTGCCCCCGAACGTGGGATTTGGCTGGGGACGGTTTCTATATTCAAGTTGGGATGGGGGGCACCGAGGTGAGTGGTGGTTGTCCCCGAAAAAGCCCTCCCCTTTTCCGTAGCCCCGTTTAAAGTTTTGTTTGGGCTCCTGTTCAGCGGGGATGCGCGTGCGCGTGGCAACCTTGACACGCCCGTGTTCCCCTGGACCAGACCTTTCTAACGCCGCCTGAGTTAAGGTGCTACGACGTCCCTAAGTGGAGATGCCTGTAAATGAACACCTTTTCCCAACTTTGCACGTTTCCAGCTTGAGAGGAAAAGGGGCTTAAAATTCACAGTTATTCGCCCGAACGTGGGATTTCGCTGGGGACGGTTTCTAAGTTCAAGTTGGGACGGGGGGCACCGAGGTGAGTGGTGGTTGTCCCCGAAAAAGCCCTCCCCTTTTCCGTAGCCCCGTTTAAAGTTTTGTTTGGGCTCCTGTTCAGCGGGGAAGCGCGTGCGCGTGGCAACCTTGACACGCCCGTGTTCCCCTGGACCAGACCTTTCTAACGCCGCCTGAGTTAAGGTGCTACGACGTCCCCAAGTGGGGATGCCTGTAGATGAGCACATTTTCCCAACTTTGAATGTAAGTTTCCAGTATCATTGAAAATGTGGCCTCAAACGAGCAGTTTTGCCCCCGAACGTGGGATTTGGCTGGGGACGGTTTCTATATTCAAGTTGGGATGGGGGGCACCGAGGTGAGTGGTGGTTGTCCCCGAAAAAGCCCTCCCCTTTTCCGTAGCCCCGTTTAAAGTTCTGTTTGGGCTCCTGTTCAGCGGGGAAGCGCGTGCGCGTGGCAAACTTGACACCCCCGTGTTCCCCTGGTCCAGACCTTTCCAACGCCGCCTGAGTCAAGGTGCTACGACGTCCCCAAGTGGGGATGCCTGTAGATGAGCACATTTTCCCAACTTTGAATGTAAGTTTCCAGTATCATTGAAAATGTGGCCTCAAACGAGCAGTTTTGCCCCCGAACGTGGGATTTGGCTGGGGACGGTTTCTATATTCAAGTTGGGATGGGGGGCACCGAGGTGAGTGGTGGTTGTCCCCGAAAAAGCCCTCCCCTTTTCCGTAGCCCCGTTTAAAGTTTTGTTTGGGCTCCTGTTCAGCGGGGATGCGCGTGCGCGTGGCAACCTTGACACGCCCGTGTTCCCCTGGACCAGACCTTTCTAACGCCGCCTGAGTTAAGGTGCTACGACGTCCCTAAGTGGAGATGCCTGTAAATGAACACCTTTTCCCAACTTTGCACGTTTCCAGCTTGAGAGGAAAAGGGGCTTAAAATTCACAGTTATTCGCCCGAACGTGGGATTTCGCTGGGGACGGTTTCTAAGTTCAAGTTGGGACGGGGGGCACCGAGGTGAGTGGTGGTTGTCCCCGAAAAAGCCCTCCCCTTTTCCGTAGCCCCGTTTAAAGTTCTGTTTGGGCTCCTGTTCAGCGGGGAAGCGCGTGCGCGTGGCAAACTTGACACCCCCGTGTTCCCCTGGTCCAGACCTTTCCAACGCCGCCTGAGTCAAGGTGCTACGACGTCCCCAAGTGGGGATGCCTGTAGATGAGCACATTTTCCCAACTTTGAATGTAAGTTTCCAGTATCATTGAAAATGTGGCCTCAAACGAGCAGTTTTGCCCCCGAACGTGGGATTTGGCTGGGGACGGTTTCTATATTCAAGTTGGGATGGGGGGCACCGAGGTGAGTGGTGGTTGTCCCCGAAAAAGCCCTCCCCTTTTCCGTAGCCCCGTTTAAAGTTTTGTTTGGGCTCCTGTTCAGCGGGGATGCGCGTGCGCGTGGCAACCTTGACACGCCCGTGTTCCCCTGGACCAGACCTTTCTAACGCCGCCTGAGTTAAGGTGCTACGACGTCCCTAAGTGGAGATGCCTGTAAATGAACACCTTTTCCCAACTTTGCACGTTTCCAGCTTGAGAGGAAAAGGGGCTTAAAATTCACAGTTATTCGCCCGAACGTGGGATTTCGCTGGGGACGGTTTCTAAGTTCAAGTTGGGACGGGGGGCACCGAGGTGAGTGGTGGTTGTCCCCGAAAAAGCCCTCCCCTTTTCCGTAGCCCCGTTTAAAGTTTTGTTTGGGCTCCTGTTCAGCGGGGAAGCGCGTGCGCGTGGCAACCTTGACACGCCCGTGTTCCCCTGGACCAGACCTTTCTAACGCCGCCTGAGTTAAGGTGCTACGACGTCCCCAAGTGGGGATGCCTGTAGATGAGCACATTTTCCCAACTTTGAATGTAAGTTTCCAGTATCATTGAAAATGTGGCCTCAAACGAGCAGTTTTGCCCCCGAACGTGGGATTTGGCTGGGGACGGTTTCTATATTCAAGTTGGGATGGGGGGCACCGAGGTGAGTGGTGGTTGTCCCCGAAAAAGCCCTCCCCTTTTCCGTAGCCCCGTTTAAAGTTCTGTTTGGGCTCCTGTTCAGCGGGGAAGCGCGTGCGCGTGGCAAACTTGACACCCCCGTGTTCCCCTGGTCCAGACCTTTCCAACGCCGCCTGAGTCAAGGTGCTACGACGTCCCCAAGTGGGGATGCCTGTAGATGAGCACATTTTCCCAACTTTGAATGTAAGTTTCCAGTATCATTGAAAATGTGGCCTCAAACGAGCAGTTTTGCCCCCGAACGTGGGATTTGGCTGGGGACGGTTTCTATATTCAAGTTGGGATGGGGGGCACCGAGGTGAGTGGTGGTTGTCCCCGAAAAAGCCCTCCCCTTTTCCGTAGCCCCGTTTAAAGTTTTGTTTGGGCTCCTGTTCAGCGGGGATGCGCGTGCGCGTGGCAACCTTGACACGCCCGTGTTCCCCTGGACCAGACCTTTCTAACGCCGCCTGAGTTAAGGTGCTACGACGTCCCTAAGTGGAGATGCCTGTAAATGAACACCTTTTCCCAACTTTGCACGTTTCCAGCTTGAGAGGAAAAGGGGCTTAAAATTCACAGTTATTCGCCCGAACGTGGGATTTCGCTGGGGACGGTTTCTAAGTTCAAGTTGGGACGGGGGGCACCGAGGTGAGTGGTGGTTGTCCCCGAAAAAGCCCTCCCCTTTTCCGTAGCCCCGTTTAAAGTTTTGTTTGGGCTCCTGTTCAGCGGGGAAGCGCGTGCGCGTGGCAACCTTGACACGCCCGTGTTCCCCTGGACCAGACCTTTCTAACGCCGCCTGAGTTAAGGTGCTACGACGTCCCCAAGTGGGGATGCCTGTAGATGAGCACATTTTCCCAACTTTGAATGTAAGTTTCCAGTATCATTGAAAATGTGGCCTCAAACGAGCAGTTTTGCCCCCGAACGTGGGATTTGGCTGGGGACGGTTTCTATATTCAAGTTGGGATGGGGGGCACCGAGGTGAGTGGTGGTTGTCCCCGAAAAAGCCCTCCCCTTTTCCGTAGCCCCGTTTAAAGTTCTGTTTGGGCTCCTGTTCAGCGGGGAAGCGCGTGCGCGTGGCAAACTTGACACCCCCGTGTTCCCCTGGTCCAGACCTTTCCAACGCCGCCTGAGTCAAGGTGCTACGACGTCCCCAAGTGGGGATGCCTGTAGATGAGCACATTTTCCCAACTTTGAATGTAAGTTTCCAGTATCATTGAAAATGTGGCCTCAAACGAGCAGTTTTGCCCCCGAACGTGGGATTTGGCTGGGGACGGTTTCTATATTCAAGTTGGGATGGGGGGCACCGAGGTGAGTGGTGGTTGTCCCCGAAAAAGCCCTCCCCTTTTCCGTAGCCCCGTTTAAAGTTTTGTTTGGGCTCCTGTTCAGCGGGGATGCGCGTGCGCGTGGCAACCTTGACACGCCCGTGTTCCCCTGGACCAGACCTTTCTAACGCCGCCTGAGTTAAGGTGCTACGACGTCCCTAAGTGGAGATGCCTGTAAATGAACACCTTTTCCCAACTTTGCACGTTTCCAGCTTGAGAGGAAAAGGGGCTTAAAATTCACAGTTATTCGCCCGAACGTGGGATTTCGCTGGGGACGGTTTCTAAGTTCAAGTTGGGACGGGGGGCACCGAGGTGAGTGGTGGTTGTCCCCGAAAAAGCCCTCCCCTTTTCCGTAGCCCCGTTTAAAGTTTTGTTTGGGCTCCTGTTCAGCGGGGAAGCGCGTGCGCGTGGCAACCTTGACACGCCCGTGTTCCCCTGGACCAGACCTTTCTAACGCCGCCTGAGTTAAGGTGCTACGACGTCCCCAAGTGGGGATGCCTGTAGATGAGCACATTTTCCCAACTTTGAATGTAAGTTTCCAGTATCATTGAAAATGTGGCCTCAAACGAGCAGTTTTGCCCCCGAACGTGGGATTTGGCTGGGGACGGTTTCTATATTCAAGTTGGGATGGGGGGCACCGAGGTGAGTGGTGGTTGTCCCCGAAAAAGCCCTCCCCTTTTCCGTAGCCCCGTTTAAAGTTCTGTTTGGGCTCCTGTTCAGCGGGGAAGCGCGTGCGCGTGGCAAACTTGACACCCCCGTGTTCCCCTGGTCCAGACCTTTCCAACGCCGCCTGAGTCAAGGTGCTACGACGTCCCCAAGTGGGGATGCCTGTAGATGAGCACATTTTCCCAACTTTGAATGTAAGTTTCCAGTATCATTGAAAATGTGGCCTCAAACGAGCAGTTTTGCCCCCGAACGTGGGATTTGGCTGGGGACGGTTTCTATATTCAAGTTGGGATGGGGGGCACCGAGGTGAGTGGTGGTTGTCCCCGAAAAAGCCCTCCCCTTTTCCGTAGCCCCGTTTAAAGTTTTGTTTGGGCTCCTGTTCAGCGGGGATGCGCGTGCGCGTGGCAACCTTGACACGCCCGTGTTCCCCTGGACCAGACCTTTCTAACGCCGCCTGAGTTAAGGTGCTACGACGTCCCTAAGTGGAGATGCCTGTAAATGAACACCTTTTCCCAACTTTGCACGTTTCCAGCTTGAGAGGAAAAGGGGCTTAAAATTCACAGTTATTCGCCCGAACGTGGGATTTCGCTGGGGACGGTTTCTAAGTTCAAGTTGGGACGGGGGGCACCGAGGTGAGTGGTGGTTGTCCCCGAAAAAGCCCTCCCCTTTTCCGTAGCCCCGTTTAAAGTTTTGTTTGGGCTCCTGTTCAGCGGGGAAGCGCGTGCGCGTGGCAACCTTGACACGCCCGTGTTCCCCTGGACCAGACCTTTCTAACGCCGCCTGAGTTAAGGTGCTACGACGTCCCCAAGTGGGGATGCCTGTAGATGAGCACATTTTCCCAACTTTGAATGTAAGTTTCCAGTATCATTGAAAATGTGGCCTCAAACGAGCAGTTTTGCCCCCGAACGTGGGATTTGGCTGGGGACGGTTTCTATATTCAAGTTGGGATGGGGGGCACCGAGGTGAGTGGTGGTTGTCCCCGAAAAAGCCCTCCCCTTTTCCGTAGCCCCGTTTAAAGTTCTGTTTGGGCTCCTGTTCAGCGGGGAAGCGCGTGCGCGTGGCAAACTTGACACCCCCGTGTTCCCCTGGTCCAGACCTTTCCAACGCCGCCTGAGTCAAGGTGCTACGACGTCCCCAAGTGGGGATGCCTGTAGATGAGCACATTTTCCCAACTTTGAATGTAAGTTTCCAGTATCATTGAAAATGTGGCCTCAAACGAGCAGTTTTGCCCCCGAACGTGGGATTTGGCTGGGGACGGTTTCTATATTCAAGTTGGGATGGGGGGCACCGAGGTGAGTGGTGGTTGTCCCCGAAAAAGCCCTCCCCTTTTCCGTAGCCCCGTTTAAAGTTTTGTTTGGGCTCCTGTTCAGCGGGGATGCGCGTGCGCGTGGCAACCTTGACACGCCCGTGTTCCCCTGGACCAGACCTTTCTAACGCCGCCTGAGTTAAGGTGCTACGACGTCCCTAAGTGGAGATGCCTGTAAATGAACACCTTTTCCCAACTTTGCACGTTTCCAGCTTGAGAGGAAAAGGGGCTTAAAATTCACAGTTATTCGCCCGAACGTGGGATTTCGCTGGGGACGGTTTCTAAGTTCAAGTTGGGACGGGGGGCACCGAGGTGAGTGGTGGTTGTCCCCGAAAAAGCCCTCCCCTTTTCCGTAGCCCCGTTTAAAGTTTTGTTTGGGCTCCTGTTCAGCGGGGAAGCGCGTGCGCGTGGCAACCTTGACACGCCCGTGTTCCCCTGGACCAGACCTTTCTAACGCCGCCTGAGTTAAGGTGCTACGACGTCCCCAAGTGGGGATGCCTGTAGATGAGCACATTTTCCCAACTTTGAATGTAAGTTTCCAGTATCATTGAAAATGTGGCCTCAAACGAGCAGTTTTGCCCCCGAACGTGGGATTTGGCTGGGGACGGTTTCTATATTCAAGTTGGGATGGGGGGCACCGAGGTGAGTGGTGGTTGTCCCCGAAAAAGCCCTCCCCTTTTCCGTAGCCCCGTTTAAAGTTCTGTTTGGGCTCCTGTTCAGCGGGGAAGCGCGTGCGCGTGGCAAACTTGACACCCCCGTGTTCCCCTGGTCCAGACCTTTCCAACGCCGCCTGAGTCAAGGTGCTACGACGTCCCCAAGTGGGGATGCCTGTAGATGAGCACATTTTCCCAACTTTGAATGTAAGTTTCCAGTATCATTGAAAATGTGGCCTCAAACGAGCAGTTTTGCCCCCGAACGTGGGATTTGGCTGGGGACGGTTTCTATATTCAAGTTGGGATGGGGGGCACCGAGGTGAGTGGTGGTTGTCCCCGAAAAAGCCCTCCCCTTTTCCGTAGCCCCGTTTAAAGTTTTGTTTGGGCTCCTGTTCAGCGGGGATGCGCGTGCGCGTGGCAACCTTGACACGCCCGTGTTCCCCTGGACCAGACCTTTCTAACGCCGCCTGAGTTAAGGTGCTACGACGTCCCTAAGTGGAGATGCCTGTAAATGAACACCTTTTCCCAACTTTGCACGTTTCCAGCTTGAGAGGAAAAGGGGCTTAAAATTCACAGTTATTCGCCCGAACGTGGGATTTCGCTGGGGACGGTTTCTAAGTTCAAGTTGGGACGGGGGGCACCGAGGTGAGTGGTGGTTGTCCCCGAAAAAGCCCTCCCCTTTTCCGTAGCCCCGTTTAAAGTTTTGTTTGGGCTCCTGTTCAGCGGGGAAGCGCGTGCGCGTGGCAACCTTGACACGCCCGTGTTCCCCTGGACCAGACCTTTCTAACGCCGCCTGAGTTAAGGTGCTACGACGTCCCCAAGTGGGGATGCCTGTAGATGAGCACATTTTCCCAACTTTGAATGTAAGTTTCCAGTATCATTGAAAATGTGGCCTCAAACGAGCAGTTTTGCCCCCGAACGTGGGATTTGGCTGGGGACGGTTTCTATATTCAAGTTGGGATGGGGGGCACCGAGGTGAGTGGTGGTTGTCCCCGAAAAAGCCCTCCCCTTTTCCGTAGCCCCGTTTAAAGTTCTGTTTGGGCTCCTGTTCAGCGGGGAAGCGCGTGCGCGTGGCAAACTTGACACCCCCGTGTTCCCCTGGTCCAGACCTTTCCAACGCCGCCTGAGTCAAGGTGCTACGACGTCCCCAAGTGGGGATGCCTGTAGATGAGCACATTTTCCCAACTTTGAATGTAAGTTTCCAGTATCATTGAAAATGTGGCCTCAAACGAGCAGTTTTGCCCCCGAACGTGGGATTTGGCTGGGGACGGTTTCTATATTCAAGTTGGGATGGGGGGCACCGAGGTGAGTGGTGGTTGTCCCCGAAAAAGCCCTCCCCTTTTCCGTAGCCCCGTTTAAAGTTTTGTTTGGGCTCCTGTTCAGCGGGGATGCGCGTGCGCGTGGCAACCTTGACACGCCCGTGTTCCCCTGGACCAGACCTTTCTAACGCCGCCTGAGTTAAGGTGCTACGACGTCCCTAAGTGGAGATGCCTGTAAATGAACACCTTTTCCCAACTTTGCACGTTTCCAGCTTGAGAGGAAAAGGGGCTTAAAATTCACAGTTATTCGCCCGAACGTGGGATTTCGCTGGGGACGGTTTCTAAGTTCAAGTTGGGACGGGGGGCACCGAGGTGAGTGGTGGTTGTCCCCGAAAAAGCCCTCCCCTTTTCCGTAGCCCCGTTTAAAGTTTTGTTTGGGCTCCTGTTCAGCGGGGAAGCGCGTGCGCGTGGCAACCTTGACACGCCCGTGTTCCCCTGGACCAGACCTTTCTAACGCCGCCTGAGTTAAGGTGCTACGACGTCCCCAAGTGGGGATGCCTGTAGATGAGCACATTTTCCCAACTTTGAATGTAAGTTTCCAGTATCATTGAAAATGTGGCCTCAAACGAGCAGTTTTGCCCCCGAACGTGGGATTTGGCTGGGGACGGTTTCTATATTCAAGTTGGGATGGGGGGCACCGAGGTGAGTGGTGGTTGTCCCCGAAAAAGCCCTCCCCTTTTCCGTAGCCCCGTTTAAAGTTCTGTTTGGGCTCCTGTTCAGCGGGGAAGCGCGTGCGCGTGGCAAACTTGACACCCCCGTGTTCCCCTGGTCCAGACCTTTCCAACGCCGCCTGAGTCAAGGTGCTACGACGTCCCCAAGTGGGGATGCCTGTAGATGAGCACATTTTCCCAACTTTGAATGTAAGTTTCCAGTATCATTGAAAATGTGGCCTCAAACGAGCAGTTTTGCCCCCGAACGTGGGATTTGGCTGGGGACGGTTTCTATATTCAAGTTGGGATGGGGGGCACCGAGGTGAGTGGTGGTTGTCCCCGAAAAAGCCCTCCCCTTTTCCGTAGCCCCGTTTAAAGTTTTGTTTGGGCTCCTGTTCAGCGGGGATGCGCGTGCGCGTGGCAACCTTGACACGCCCGTGTTCCCCTGGACCAGACCTTTCTAACGCCGCCTGAGTTAAGGTGCTACGACGTCCCTAAGTGGAGATGCCTGTAAATGAACACCTTTTCCCAACTTTGCACGTTTCCAGCTTGAGAGGAAAAGGGGCTTAAAATTCACAGTTATTCGCCCGAACGTGGGATTTCGCTGGGGACGGTTTCTAAGTTCAAGTTGGGACGGGGGGCACCGAGGTGAGTGGTGGTTGTCCCCGAAAAAGCCCTCCCCTTTTCCGTAGCCCCGTTTAAAGTTTTGTTTGGGCTCCTGTTCAGCGGGGAAGCGCGTGCGCGTGGCAACCTTGACACGCCCGTGTTCCCCTGGACCAGACCTTTCTAACGCCGCCTGAGTTAAGGTGCTACGACGTCCCCAAGTGGGGATGCCTGTAGATGAGCACATTTTCCCAACTTTGAATGTAAGTTTCCAGTATCATTGAAAATGTGGCCTCAAACGAGCAGTTTTGCCCCCGAACGTGGGATTTGGCTGGGGACGGTTTCTATATTCAAGTTGGGATGGGGGGCACCGAGGTGAGTGGTGGTTGTCCCCGAAAAAGCCCTCCCCTTTTCCGTAGCCCCGTTTAAAGTTCTGTTTGGGCTCCTGTTCAGCGGGGAAGCGCGTGCGCGTGGCAAACTTGACACCCCCGTGTTCCCCTGGTCCAGACCTTTCCAACGCCGCCTGAGTCAAGGTGCTACGACGTCCCCAAGTGGGGATGCCTGTAGATGAGCACATTTTCCCAACTTTGAATGTAAGTTTCCAGTATCATTGAAAATGTGGCCTCAAACGAGCAGTTTTGCCCCCGAACGTGGGATTTGGCTGGGGACGGTTTCTATATTCAAGTTGGGATGGGGGGCACCGAGGTGAGTGGTGGTTGTCCCCGAAAAAGCCCTCCCCTTTTCCGTAGCCCCGTTTAAAGTTTTGTTTGGGCTCCTGTTCAGCGGGGATGCGCGTGCGCGTGGCAACCTTGACACGCCCGTGTTCCCCTGGACCAGACCTTTCTAACGCCGCCTGAGTTAAGGTGCTACGACGTCCCTAAGTGGAGATGCCTGTAAATGAACACCTTTTCCCAACTTTGCACGTTTCCAGCTTGAGAGGAAAAGGGGCTTAAAATTCACAGTTATTCGCCCGAACGTGGGATTTCGCTGGGGACGGTTTCTAAGTTCAAGTTGGGACGGGGGGCACCGAGGTGAGTGGTGGTTGTCCCCGAAAAAGCCCTCCCCTTTTCCGTAGCCCCGTTTAAAGTTTTGTTTGGGCTCCTGTTCAGCGGGGAAGCGCGTGCGCGTGGCAACCTTGACACGCCCGTGTTCCCCTGGACCAGACCTTTCTAACGCCGCCTGAGTTAAGGTGCTACGACGTCCCCAAGTGGGGATGCCTGTAAATGAACACCTTTTCCCAACTTTGAATGTAAGTTTCCAGTATCATTGAAAATGTGGCCTCAAACGTGCAGTTTTGCCCCCGAACGTGGGATTTGGCTGGGGACGGTTTCTAAATTCAAGTTGGGATGGGGGGCACCGAGGTGAGTGGTGGTTGTCCCCGAAAAAGCCCTCCCCTTTTCCGTAGCCCCGTTTAAAGTTTTGTTTGGGCTCCTGTTCAACGGGGATGCGCGTGCGCGTGGCAAACATGACACGCCCGTGTTCCCCTGGACCAGACCTTTCTAACGCCACCTGAGTTAAGGTGCTACGACGTCCCCAAGTGGGGATGCCTCTAAATGAAGCCAATTTCTCCTATTTGAATGCACTCTCCCAGCCCAGAGAGGCATGTGCCTTAAAATTCACAGTTATTCACCCGAACGTGGGATTTTGTTGAGGACGGTTTCTAAATTCAAGTTGGAACAGGGGGCACCGACGTGAGTGGTGTTTGTCCCCGAAAAAGCTCTCCCCTTTTCCGTAGCCCCGTTTAAAGTTTTGTTTGGGCTCCTGTTTAGCGGGGATGCGCGTGCGCGTGGCAACCTTGACACGCCCGTGTTCCCCTGGACCAGACCTTT
>NW_027120477.1:0-28375 GCF_038355195.1 Osmerus mordax | reverse complement strand
ACAAGGCGACTCACCACCACACGACAACCGACCAGCACTTGTCACCATAGGGATAGTACGCCTCCAACCCTCCAATTCACGTTGTCTGATCAAGTGGGCCTGTGCGGCACTGTCAGACCTAACTACGCCACAAGAACCCACCATCATCTCCAGCCTTCAAAACCAACTCAGAATCATGTCACGCCCCAGCAACCTACCAGCCACTCAACAGCCTTCCAAATCAACGCAAGATCACAGCACAGCAGCAATTTGTAGGACCAACAAAGCGACTCACCACCACACAACAACCAACCAGCACTTGTCACCATAGGGATAGTACGCCTCCAACCCTCCAAATCACGTTGTCTGATCAAGTGGGCCTGTGCGGCACTGACAGACCTAACTCTACGCCACAAGAACCCACCATCATCTCCAGCCTTCAAAACCAACTCAGAATCATGTCACGCCACAGCAACCTACCAGCCACTCAACAGCCTTCCAAATCAACGCAAGATCACAGCACAGCAGCAATTTGTAGGACCAACAAAGCGACTCACCACCACACGACAACCAACCAGCACTTGTCACCATAGGGATAGTACGCCTCCAACCCTCCAATTCACGTTGTCTGATCAAGTGGGCCTGTGCGGCACTGTCAGACCTAACTACGCCACAAGAACCCACCATCATCTCCAGCCTTCAAAACCAACTCAGAATCATGTCACGCCACAGCAACCTACCAGCCACTCAACAGCCTTCCAAATCAACGCAAGATCACAGCACAGCAGCAATTTGTAGGACCAACAAAGCGACTCACCACCACACAACAACCAATCAGCACTTGTCACCATAGGGATAGTACGCCTCCAATTCACGTTGTCTGATCAAGTGGGCCTGTGCGGCACTGACAGACCTAACTCTACGCCACAAGAACCCACCATCATCTCCAGCCTTCA
Source organism: Osmerus mordax (assembly GCF_038355195.1). Taxonomy (NCBI): domain Eukaryota; kingdom Metazoa; phylum Chordata; class Actinopteri; order Osmeriformes; family Osmeridae; genus Osmerus; species Osmerus mordax. Next base: position 27,440 of record NW_027120477.1, on the reverse strand, counting down.
AAACCAACTCAGAATCATGTCACGCCACAGCAACCTACCAGCCACTCAACAGCCTTCCAAATCAACGCAAGATCACAGCACAGCAGCAATTTGTAGGACCAACAAAGCGACTCACCACCACACGACAACCAACCAGCACTTGTCACCATAGGGATAGCACGCCTCCAACCCTCCAATTCACGTTGTCTGATCAAGTGGGCCTGTGCGGCACTGACAGACCTAACTCTACGCCACAACATTTACATTTATTCATTTAGCAGACGCTTTTTTTTTTTTGTCTGATCAAGTGGGCCTGTGCGGCACTGACAGACCTAACTCTATGCCACAAGAACCCACCATCATCACCAGCCTTCAAAACCAACTCAGAATCATGTCACGCCACAGCAACCTACCAGCCACTCAACAGCCTTCCAAATCAACGCAAGATCACAGCACAGCAGCAATTTGTAGGACCAACAAAGCGACTCACCACCACACGACAACCGACCAGCACTTGTCACCATAGGGATAGTACGCCTCCAACCCTCCAATTCACGTTGTCTGATCAAGTGGGCCTGTGCGGCACTGTCAGACCTAACTACGCAACAAGAACCCACCATCATCTCCAGCCTTCAAAACCAACTCAGAATCATGTCACGCCACAGCAACCTACCAGCCACTCAACAGCCTTCCAAATCAACGCAAGATCACAGCACAGCAGCAATTTGTCACGCCATGACAAAGGACCAACAAAGCGACTCACCACCACACAACAACCGATCGGCACTTGTCACCATAGGGATAGTACGCCTCCAACCCTCCAATTCACGTTGTCTGATCAAGTGGGCCTGTGCGGCACTGACAGACCTAACTACGCCACAAGAACCCACCATCATCTCCAGCCTTCAAAACAAACTCAGAATCATGTCACGCCACAGCAACCTACCAGCCACTCAACAGCCTTCCAAATCAACGCAAGATCACAGCACAGCAGCAATTTGTAGGACCAACAAAGCGACTCACCACCACACAACAACCAACCAGCACTTGTCACCATAGGGATAGTACGCCTCCAACCCTCCAAATCACGTTGTCTGATCAAGTGGGCCTGTGCGGCACTGACAGACCTAACTCTACGCCACAAGAACCCACCATCATCTCCAGCCTTCAAAACCAACTCAGAATCATGTCACGCCACAGCAACCTACCAGCCACTCAACAGCCTTCCAAATCAACGCAAGATCACAGCACAGCAGCAATTTGTAGGACCAACAAAGCGACTCACCACCACACGACAACCAACCAGCACTTGTCACCATAGGGATAGTACGCCTCCAACCCTCCAATTCACGTTGTCTGATCAAGTGGGCCTGTGCGGCACTGTCAGACCTAACTACGCCACAAGAACCCACCATCATCTCCAGCCTTCAAAACCAACTCAGAATCATGTCACGCCACAGCAACCTACCAGCCACTCAACAGCCTTCCAAATCAACGCAAGATCACAGCACAGCAGCAATTTGTAGGACCAACAAAGCGACTCACCACCACACAACAACCAATCAGCACTTGTCACCATAGGGATAGTACGCCTCCAACCCTCCAATTCACGTTGTCTGATCAAGTGGGCCTGTGCGGCACTGACAGACCTAACTCTACGCCACAAGAACCCACCATCATCTCCAGCCTTCAAAACCAACTCAGAATCATGTCACGCCACAGCAACCTACCAGCCACTCAACAGCCTTCCAAATCAACGCAATATCACAGCACAGCAGCAATTTGTAGGACCAACAAAGCGACTCACCACCACACGACAACCAACCAGCACTTGTCACCATAGGGATAGTACGCCTCCAACCCTCCAATTCACGTTGTCTGATCAAGTGGGCCTGTGCGGCACTGACAGACCTAACTCTACGCCACAAGAACCCACCATCATCTCCAGCCTTCAAAACCAACTCAGAATCATGTCACGCCACAGCAACCTACCAGCCACTCAACAGCCTTCCAAATCAACGCAAGATCACAGCACAGCAGCAATTTGTAGGACCAACAAAGCGACTCACCACCACACGACAACCAACCAGCACTTGTCACCATAGGGATAGTACGCCTCCAACCCTCCAATTCACGTTGTCTGATCAAGTGGGCCTGTGCGGCACTGTCAGACCTAACTACGCCACAAGAACCCACCATCATCTCCAGCCTTCAAAACCAACTCAGAATCATGTCACGCCACAGCAACCTACCAGCCACTCAACAGCCTTCCAAATCAACGCAAGATCACAGCACAGCAGCAATTTGTAGGACCAACAAAGCGACTCACCACCACACGACAACCAACCAGCACTTGTCACCATAGGGATAGTACGCCTCCAACCCTCCAATTCACGTTGTCTGATCAAGTGGGCCTGTGCGGCACTGTCAGACCTAACTACGCCACAAGAACCCACCATCATCTCCAGCCTTCAAAACCAACTCAGAATCATGTCACGCCACAGCAACCTACCAGCCACTCAACAGCCTTCCAAATCAACGCAAGATCACAGCACAGCAGCAATTTGTAGGACCAACAAAGCGACTCACCACCACACAACAACCAATCAGCACTTGTCACCATAGGGATAGTACGCCTCCAACCCTCCAATTCACGTTGTCTGATCAAGTGGGCCTGTGCGGCACTGACAGACCTAACTCTACGCCACAAGAACCCACCATCATCTCCAGCCTTCAAAACCAACTCAGAATCATGTCACGCCACAGCAACCTACCAGCCACTCAACAGCCTTCCAAATCAACGCAAGATCACAGCACAGCAGCAATTTGTAGGACCAACAAAGCGACTCACCACCACACGACAACCAACCAGCACTTGTCACCATAGGGATAGTACGCCTCCAACCCTCCAATTCACGTTGTCTGATCAAGTGGGCCTGTGCGGCACTGACAGACCTAACTCTACGCCACAAGAACCCACCATCATCTCCAGCCTTCAAAACCAACTCAGAATCATGTCACGCCACAGCAACCTACCAGCCACTCAACAGCCTTCCAAATCAACGCAAGATCACAGCACAGCAGCAATTTGTAGGACCAACAAAGCGACTCACCACCACACGACAACCGACCAGCACTTGTCACCATAGGGATAGTACGCCTCCAACCCTCCAATTCACGTTGTCTGATCAAGTGGGCCTGTGCGGCACTGTCAGACCTAACTACGCCACAAGAACCCACCATCATCTCCAGCCTTCAAAACCAACTCAGAATCATGTCACGCCACAGCAACCTACCAGCCACTCAACAGCCTTCCAAATCAACGCAAGATCACAGCACAGCAGCAATTTGTAGGACCAACAAAGCGACTCACCACCACACGACAACCAACCAGCACTTGTAACCATAGGGATAGTACGCCTCCAACCCTCCAATTCACGTTGTCTGATCAAGTGGGCCTGTGCGGCACTGACAGACCTAACTCTACGCCACAACATTTACATTTATTCATTTAGCAGACGCTTTTTTTTTTTTGTCTGATCAAGTGGGCCTGTGCGGCACTGTCAGACCTAACTACGCCACAAGAACCCACCATCATCTCCAGCCTTCAAAACCAACTCAGAATCATGTCACGCCACAGCAACCTACCAGCCACTCAACAGCCTTCCAAATCAACGCAAGATCACAGCACAGCAGCAATTTGTAGGACCAACAAAGCGACTCACCACCACACGACAACCAACCAGCACTTGTCACCATAGGGATAGTACGCCTCCAACCCTCCAATTCACGTTGTCTGATTAAGTGGGCCTGTGCGGCACTGACAGACCTAACTCTACGCCACAAGAACCCACCATCATCTCCAGCCTTCAAAACCAACTCAGAATCATGTCACGCCACAGCAACCTACCAGCCACTCAACAGCCTTCCAAATCAACGCAAGATCACAGCACAGCAGCAATTTGTAGGACCAACAAAGCGACTCACCACCACACGACAACCGACCAGCACTTGTCACCATAGGGATAGTACGCCTCCAACCCTCCAATTCACGTTGTCTGATCAAGTGGGCCTGTGCGGCACTGACAGACCTAACTCTACGCCACAAGAACCCACCATCATCTCCAGCCTTCAAAACCAACTCAGAATCATGTCACGCCACAGCAACCTACCAGCCACTCAACAGCCTTCCAAATCAACGCAAGATCACAGCACAGCAGCAATTTGTAGGACCAACAAAGCGACTCACCACCACACGACAACCAACCAGCACTTGTCACCATAGGGATAGTACGCCTCCAACCCTCCAATTCACGTTGTCTGATCAAGTGGGCCTGTGCGGCACTGTCAGACCTAACTACGCCACAAGAACCCACCATCATCTCCAGCCTTCAAAACCAACTCAGAATCATGTCACGCCACAGCAACCTACCAGCCACTCAACAGCCTTCCAAATCAACGCAAGATCACAGCACAGCAGCAATTTGTAGGACCAACAAAGCGACTCACCACCACACAACAACCAACCAGCACTTGTCACCATAGGGATAGTACGCCTCCAACCCTCCAAATCACGTTGTCTGATCAAGTGGGCCTGTGCGGCACTGACAGACCTAACTCTACGCCACAAGAACCCACCATCATCTCCAGCCTTCAAAACCAACTCAGAATCATGTCACGCCACAGCAACCTACCAGCCACTCAACAGCCTTCCAAATCAACGCAAGATCACAGCACAGCAGCAATTTGTAGGACCAACAAAGCGACTCACCACCACACGACAACCAACCAGCACTTGTCACCATAGGGATAGTACGCCTCCAACCCTCCAATTCACGTTGTCTGATCAAGTGGGCCTGTGCGGCACTGTCAGACCTAACTACGCCACAAGAACCCACCATCATCTCCAGCCTTCAAAACCAACTCAGAATCATGTCACGCCACAGCAACCTACCAGCCACTCAACAGCCTTCCAAATCAACGCAAGATCACAGCACAGCAGCAATTTGTAGGACCAACAAAGCGACTCACCACCACACGACAACCAACCAGCACTTGTAACCATAGGGATAGTACGCCTCCAACCCTCCAATTCACGTTGTCTGATCAAGTGGGCCTGTGCGGCACTGACAGACCTAACTCTACGCCACAACATTTACATTTATTCATTTAGCAGACGCTTTTTTTTTTTTGTCTGATCAAGTGGGCCTGTGCGGCACTGTCAGACCTAACTACGCCACAAGAACCCACCATCATCTCCAGCCTTCAAAACCAACTCAGAATCATGTCACGCCACAGCAACCTACCAGCCACTCAACAGCCTTCCAAATCAACGCAAGATCACAGCACAGCAGCAATTTGTAGGACCAACAAAGCGACTCACCACCACACGACAACCAACCAGCACTTGTCACCATAGGGATAGTACGCCTCCAACCCTCCAATTCACGTTGTCTGATTAAGTGGGCCTGTGCGGCACTGACAGACCTAACTCTACGCCACAAGAACCCACCATCATCTCCAGCCTTCAAAACCAACTCAGAATCATGTCACGCCACAGCAACCTACCAGCCACTCAACAGCCTTCCAAATCAACGCAAGATCACAGCACAGCAGCAATTTGTAGGACCAACAAAGCGACTCACCACCACACGACAACCGACCAGCACTTGTCACCATAGGGATAGTACGCCTCCAACCCTCCAATTCACGTTGTCTGATCAAGTGGGCCTGTGCGGCACTGACAGACTTAACTCTACGCCACAAGAACCCACCATCATCTCCAGCCTTCAAAACCAACTCAGAATCATGTCACGCCACAGCAACCTACCAGCCACTCAACAGCCTTCCAAATCAACGCAAGATCACAGCACAGCAGCAATTTGTAGGACCAACAAAGCGACTCACCACCACACGACAACCGACCAGCACTTGTCACCATAGGGATAGTACGCCTCCAACCCTCCAATTCACGTTGTCTGATCAAGTGGGCCTGTGCGGCACTGACAGACCTAACTCTACGCCACAAGAACCCACCATCATCTCCAGCCTTCAAAACCAACTCAGAATCATGTCACGCCACAGCAACCTACCAGCCACTCAACAGCCTTCCAAATCAACGCAAGATCACAGCACAGCAGCAATTTGTAGGACCAACAAAGCGACTCACCACCACACGACAACCAACCAGCACTTGTCACCATAGGGATAGTACGCCTCCAACCCTCCAATTCACGTTGTCTGATCAAGTGGGCCTGTGCGGCACTGTCAGACCTAACTACGCCACAAGAACCCACCATCATCTCCAGCCTTCAAAACCAACTCAGAATCATGTCACGCCACAGCAACCTACCAGCCACTCAACAGCCTTCCAAATCAACGCAAGATCACAGCACAGCAGCAATTTGTAGGACCAACAAAGCGACTCACCACCACACGACAACCAACCAGCACTTGTCACCATAGGGATAGTACGCCTCCAACCCTCCAATTCACGTTGTCTGATCAAGTGGGCCTGTGCGGCACTGTCAGACCTAACTACGCCACAAGAACCCACCATCATCTCCAGCCTTCAAAACCAACTCAGAATCATGTCACGCCACAGCAACCTACCAGCCACTCAACAGCCTTCCAAATCAACGCAAGATCACAGCACAGCAGCAATTTGTAGGACCAACAAAGCGACTCACCACCACACGACAACCAACCAGCACTTGTCACCATAGGGATAGCACGCCTCCAACCCTCCAATTCACGTTGTCTGATCAAGTGGGCCTGTGCGGCACTGACAGACCTAACTCTACGCCACAACATTTACATTTATTCATTTAGCAGACGCTTTTTTTTTTTTGTCTGATCAAGTGGGCCTGTGCGGCACTGACAGACCTAACTCTATGCCACAAGAACCCACCATCATCACCAGCCTTCAAAACCAACTCAGAATCATGTCACGCCACAGCAACCTACCAGCCACTCAACAGCCTTCCAAATCAACGCAAGATCACAGCACAGCAGCAATTTGTAGGACCAACAAAGCGACTCACCACCACACGACAACCGACCAGCACTTGTCACCATAGGGATAGTACGCCTCCAACCCTCCAATTCACGTTGTCTGATCAAGTGGGCCTGTGCGGCACTGTCAGACCTAACTACGCCACAAGAACCCACCATCATCTCCAGCCTTCAAAACCAACTCAGAATCATGTCACGCCACAGCAACCTACCAGCCACTCAACAGCCTTCCAAATCAACGCAAGATCACAGCACAGCAGCAATTTGTAGGACCAACAAAGCGACTCACCACCACACGACAACCAACCAGCACTTGTCACCATAGGGATAGTACGCCTCCAACCCTCCAATTCACGTTGTCTGATCAAGTGGGCCTGTGCGGCACTGTCAGACCTAACTACGCCACAAGAACCCACCATCATCTCCAGCCTTCAAAACCAACTCAGAATCATGTCACGCCACAGCAACCTACCAGCCACTCAACAGCCTTCCAAATCAACGCAAGATCACAGCACAGCAGCAATTTGTAGGACCAACAAAGCGACTCACCACCACACGACAACCAACCAGCACTTGTCACCATAGGGATAGCACGCCTCCAACCCTCCAATTCACGTTGTCTGATCAAGTGGGCCTGTGCGGCACTGACAGACCTAACTCTACGCCACAACATTTACATTTATTCATTTAGCAGACGCTTTTTTTTTTTTGTCTGATCAAGTGGGCCTGTGCGGCACTGACAGACCTAACTCTATGCCACAAGAACCCACCATCATCACCAGCCTTCAAAACCAACTCAGAATCATGTCACGCCACAGCAACCTACCAGCCACTCAACAGCCTTCCAAATCAACGCAAGATCACAGCACAGCAGCAATTTGTAGGACCAACAAAGCGACTCACCACCACACGACAACCGACCAGCACTTGTCACCATAGGGATAGTACGCCTCCAACCCTCCAATTCACGTTGTCTGATCAAGTGGGCCTGTGCGGCACTGTCAGACCTAACTACGCCACAAGAACCCACCATCATCTCCAGCCTTCAAAACCAACTCAGAATCATGTCACGCCACAGCAACCTACCAGCCACTCAACAGCCTTCCAAATCAACGCAAGATCACAGCACAGCAGCAATTTGTAGGACCAACAAAGCGACTCACCACCACACGACAACCAACCAGCACTTGTCACCATAGGGATAGTACGCCTCCAACCCTCCAATTCACGTTGTCTGATCAAGTGGGCCTGTGCGGCACTGTCAGACCTAACTACGCCACAAGAACCCACCATCATCTCCAGCCTTCAAAACCAACTCAGAATCATGTCACGCCACAGCAACCTACCAGCCACTCAACAGCCTTCCAAATCAACGCAAGATCACAGCACAGCAGCAATTTGTAGGACCAACAAAGCGACTCACCACCACACGACAACCAACCAGCACTTGTCACCATAGGGATAGCACGCCTCCAACCCTCCAATTCACGTTGTCTGATCAAGTGGGCCTGTGCGGCACTGACAGACCTAACTCTATGCCACAAGAACCCACCATCATCACCAGCCTTCAAAACCAACTCAGAATCATGTCACGCCACAGCAACCTACCAGCCACTCAACAGCCTTCCAAATCAACGCAAGATCACAGCACAGCAGCAATTTGTAGGACCAACAAAGCGACTCACCACCACACGACAACCGACCAGCACTTGTCACCATAGGGATAGTACGCCTCCAACCCTCCAATTCACGTTGTCTGATCAAGTGGGCCTGTGCGGCACTGTCAGACCTAACTACGCCACAAGAACCCACCATCATCTCCAGCCTTCAAAACCAACTCAGAATCATGTCACGCCACAGCAACCTACCAGCCACTCAACAGCCTTCCAAATCAACGCAAGATCACAGCACAGCAGCAATTTGTCACGCCATGACAAAGGACCAACAAAGCGACTCACCACCACACAACAACCGATCGGCACTTGTCACCATAGGGATAGTACGCCTCCAACCCTCCAATTCACGTTGTCTCATCAAGTGGGCCTGTGCGGCACTGACAGACCTAACTACGCCACAAGAACCCACCATCATCTCCAGCCTTCAAAACAAACTCAGAATCATGTCACGCCACAGCAACCTACCAGCCACTCAACAGCCTTCCAAATCAACGTAAGATCACAGCACAGCAGCAATTTGTAGGACAAACAAGGCGACTCACCACCACACGACAACCGACCAGCACTTGTCACCATAGGGATAGTACGCCTCCAACCCTCCAATTCACGTTGTCTGATCAAGTGGGCCTGTGCGGCACTGTCAGACCTAACTACGCCACAAGAACCCACCATCATCTCCAGCCTTCAAAACCAACTCAGAATCATGTCACGCCACAGCAACCTACCAGCCACTCAACAGCCTTCCAAATCAACGCAAGATCACAGCACAGCAGCAATTTGTAGGACCAACAAAGCGACTCACCACCACACAACAACCAACCAGCACTTGTCACCATAGGGATAGTACGCCTCCAACCCTCCAAATCACGTTGTCTGATCAAGTGGGCCTGTGCGGCACTGACAGACCTAACTCTACGCCACAAGAACCCACCATCATCTCCAGCCTTCAAAACCAACTCAGAATCATGTCACGCCACAGCAACCTACCAGCCACTCAACAGCCTTCCAAATCAACGCAAGATCACAGCACAGCAGCAATTTGTAGGACCAACAAAGCGACTCACCACCACACGACAACCGACCAGCACTTGTCACCATAGGGATAGTACGCCTCCAACCCTCCAATTCACGTTGTCTGATCAAGTGGGCCTGTGCGGCACTGTCAGACCTAACTACGCCACAAGAACCCACCATCATCTCCAGCCTTCAAAACCAACTCAGAATCATGTCACGCCACAGCAACCTACCAGCCACTCAACAGCCTTCCAAATCAACGCAAGATCACAGCACAGCAGCAATTTGTAGGACCAACAAAGCGACTCACCACCACACGACAACCAACCAGCACTTGTCACCATAGGGATAGTACGCCTCCAACCCTCCAATTCACGTTGTCTGATCAAGTGGGCCTGTGCGGCACTGTCAGACCTAACTACGCCACAAGAACCCACCATCATCTCCAGCCTTCAAAACCAACTCAGAATCATGTCACGCCACAGCAACCTACCAGCCACTCAACAGCCTTCCAAATCAACGCAAGATCACAGCACAGCAGCAATTTGTAGGACCAACAAAGCGACTCACCACCACACGACAACCAACCAGCACTTGTCACCATAGGGATAGCACGCCTCCAACCCTCCAATTCACGTTGTCTGATCAAGTGGGCCTGTGCGGCACTGACAGACCTAACTCTACGCCACAACATTTACATTTATTCATTTAGCAGACGCTTTTTTTTTTTTGTCTGATCAAGTGGGCCTGTGCGGCACTGACAGACCTAACTCTACGCCACAAGAACCCACCATCATCACCAGCCTTCAAAACCAACTCAGAATCATGTCACGCCACAGCAACCTACCAGCCACTCAACAGCCTTCCAAATCAACGCAAGATCACAGCACAGCAGCAATTTGTAGGACCAACAAAGCGACTCACCACCACACGACAACCGACCAGCACTTGTCACCATAGGGATAGTACGCCTCCCACCCTCCAATTCACGTTGTCTGATCAAGTGGGCCTGTGCGGCACTGTCAGACCTAACTACGCCACAAGAACCCACCATCATCTCCAGCCTTCAAAACCAACTCAGAATCATGTCACGCCACAGCAACCTACCAGCCACTCAACAGCCTTCCAAATCAACGCAAGATCACAGCACAGCAGCAATTTGTCACGCCATGACAAAGGACCAACAAAGCGACTCACCACCACACAACAACCGATCGGCACTTGTCACCATAGGGATAGTACGCCTCCAACCCTCCAATTCACGTTGTCTGATCAAGTGGGCCTGTGCGGCACTGTCAGACCTAACTACGCCACAAGAACCCACCATCATCTCCAGCCTTCAAAACCAACTCAGAATCATGTCACGCCACAGCAACCTACCAGCCACTCAACAGCCTTCCAAATCAACGCAAGATCACAGCACAGCAGCAATTTGTAGGACCAACAAAGCGACTCACCACCACACAACAACCAACCAGCACTTGTCACCATAAGGATAGTACGCCTCCAACCCTCCAATTCACGTTGTCTGATCAAGTGGGCCTGTGCGGCACTGACAGACCTAACTCTACGCCACAAGAACCCACCATCATCTCCAGCCTTCAAAACCAACTCAGAATCATGTCACGCCACAGCAACCTACCAGCCACTCAACAGCCTTCCAAATCAACGCAAGATCACAGCACAGCAGCAATTTGTCACGCCATGACAAAGGACCAACAAAGCGACTCACCACCACACAACAACCAATCAGCACTTGTCACCATAGGGATAGTACGCCTCCAACCCTCCAATTCACGTTGTCTGATCAAGTGGGCCTGTGCGGCACTGACAGACCTAACTCTACGCCACAAGAACCCACCATCATCTCCAGCCTTCAAAACCAACTCAGAATCATGTCACGCCACAGCAACCTACCAGCCACTCGACAGCCTTCCAAATCAACGCAAGATCACAGCACAGCAGCAATTTGTAGGACCAACAAACTGACTCACCACCACACGACAACCAACCAGCACTTGTCACCATAGGGATAGTACGCCTCCAACCCTCCAATTCACGTTGTCTGATCAAGTGGGCCTGTGCGGCACTGTCAGACCTAACTACGCCACAAGAACCCACCATCATCTCCAGCCTTCAAAACCAACTCAGAATCATGTCACGCCACAGCAACCTACCAACCACTCAACAGCCTTCCAAATCAACGCAAGATCACAGCACAGCAGCAATTTGTAGGACCAACAAAGCGACTCACCACCACACAACAACCAACCAGCACTTGTCACCATAGGGATAGTACGCCTCCAACCCTCCAATTCACGTTGTCTGATCAAGTGGGCCTGTGCGGCACTGACAGACCTAACTCTACACCACAAGAACCCACCATCATCTCCAGCCTTCAAAACCAACTCAGAATCATGTCACGCCACAGCAACCTACCAGCCACTCAACAGCCTTCCAAATCAACGCAAGATCACAGCACAGCAGCAATTTGTCACGCCATGACAAAGGACCAACAAAGTGACTCACCACCACACAACAACCAATCAGCACTTGTCACCATAGGGATAGTATGCCTCCAACCCTCCAATTCACGTTGTCTGATCAAGTGGGCCTGTGCGGCACTGTCAGACCTAACTACGCCACAAGAACCCACCATCATCTCCAGCCTTCAAAACCAACTCAGAATCATAACACGCCACAGCAACCTACCAGCCACTCAACAGCCTTCCAAATCAACGCAAGATCACAGCACAGCAGCAATTTGTAGGACCAACAAAGCGACTCACCACCACACAACAACCAACCAGCACTTGTCACCATAGGGATGGTACGCCTCCAACCCTCCATATCACGTTGTGTGATCAAGTGGGCCTGTGCGGCACTGACAGACCTAACTCTACGCCACAAGAACCCACCATCATCTCCAGCCTTCAAAACCAACTCAGAATCATGTCACGCCACAGCAACCTACCAGCCACTCAACAGCCTTCCAAATCAACGCAAGATCACAGCACAGCAGCAATTTGTCACGCCATGACAAAGGACCAACAAAGCGACTCACCACCACACGACAACCAACCAGCACTTGTCACCATAGGGATAGCACGCCTCCAACCCTCCAATTCACGTTGTCTGATCAAGTGGGCCTGTGCGGCACTGACAGACCAACTCTACGCCACAACATGTACATGTATTCATTTAGCAGACGTTTTTTTTTTTTTTGTCTGATCAAGTGGGCCTGTGCGGCACTGACAGACCTAACTCTACGCCACAAGAACCCACCATCATCTCCAGCCTTCAAAACCAACTCAGAATCATGTCACGCCACAGCAACCTACCAGCCACTCAACAGCCTTCCAAATCAACGCAAGATCACAGCACAGCAGCAATTTGTAGGACAAACAAACTGACTCACCACCACACGACAACCAACCAGCACTTGTCACCATAGGGATAGTACGCCTCCAACCCTCCAATTCACGTTGTCTGATCAAGTGGGCCTGTGCGGCACTGTCAGACCTAACTACGCCACAAGAACCCACCATCATCTCCAGCCTTCAAAACCAACTCAGAATCATGTCACGCCACAGCAACCTACCAGCCACTCAACAGCCTTCCAAATCAACGCAAGATCACAGCACAGCAGCAATTTGTAGGACCAACAAAGCGACTCACCACCACACGACAACCAACCAGCACTTGTCACCATAGGGATAGTACGCCTCCAACCCTCCAATTCACGTTGTCTGATCAAGTGGGCCTGTGCGGCACTGTCAGACCTAACTACGCCACAAGAACCCACCATCATCTCCAGCCTTCAAAACCAACTCAGAATCATGTCACGCCACAGCAACCTACCAGCCACTCAACAGCCTTCCAAATCAACGCAAGATCACAGCACAGCAGCAATTTGTAGGACCAACAAAGCGACTCACCACCACACGACAACCAACCAGCACTTGTCACCATAGGGATAGTACGCCTCCAACCCTCCAATTCACGTTGTCTGATCAAGTGGGCCTGTGCGGCACTGTCAGACCTAACTACGCCACAAGAACCCACCATCATCTCCAGCCTTCAAAACCAACTCAGAATCATGTCACGCCACAGCAACCTACCAGCCACTCAACAGCCTTCCAAATCAACGCAAGATCACAGCACAGCAGCAATTTGTAGGACCAACAAAGCGACTCACCACCACACAACAACCAACCAGCACTTGTCACCATAAGGATAGTACGCCTCCAACCCTCCAATTCACGTTGTCTGATCAAGTGGGCCTGTGCGGCACTGACAGACCTAACTCTACGCCACAAGAACCCACCATCATCTCCAGCCTTCAAAACCAACTCAGAATCATGTCACGCCACAGCAACCTACCAGCCACTCAACAGCCTTCCAAATCAACGCAAGATCACAGCACAGCAGCAATTTGTCACGCCATGACAAAGGACCAACAAAGCGACTCACCACCACACAACAACCAATCAGCACTTGTCACCATAGGGATAGTACGCCTCCAACCCTCCAATTCACGTTGTCTGATCAAGTGGGCCTGTGCGGCACTGACAGACCTAACTCTACGCCACAAGAACCCACCATCATCTCCAGCCTTCAAAACCAACTCAGAATCATGTCACGCCACAGCAACCTACCAGCCACTCGACAGCCTTCCAAATCAACGCAAGATCACAGCACAGCAGCAATTTGTAGGACCAACAAACTGACTCACCACCACACGACACCCATCCAGCACTTGTCACCATAGGGATAGTACGCCTCCAACCCTCCAATTCACGTTGTCTGATGAAGTGGGCCTGTGCGGCACTGTCAGACCTAACTACGCCACAAGAACCCACCATCATCTCCAGCCTTCAAAACCAACTCAGAATCATGTCACGCCACAGCAACCTACCAACCACTCAACAGCCTTCCAAATCAACGCAAGATCACAGCACAGCAGCAATTTGTAGGACCAACAAAGCGACTCACCACCACACAACAACCAACCAGCACTTGTCACCATAGGGATAGTACGCCTCCAACCCTCCAATTCACGTTGTCTGATCAAGTGGGCCTGTGCGGCACTGACAGACCTAACTCTACGCCACAAGAACCCACCATCATCTCCAGCCTTCAAAACCAACTCAGAATCATGTCACGCCACAGCAACCTACCAGCCACTCAACAGCCTTCCAAATCAACGCAAGATCACAGCACAGCAGCAATTTGTAGGACCAACAAAGCGACTCACCACCACACAACAACCAACCAGCACTTGTCACCATAGGGATGGTACGCCTCCAACCCTCCATATCACGTTGTGTGATCAAGTGGGCCTGTGCGGCACTGACAGACCTAACTCTACGCCACAAGAACCCACCATCATCTCCAGCCTTCAAAACCAACTCAGAATCATGTCACGCCACAGCAACCTACCAGCCACTCAACAGCCTTCCAAATCAACGCAAGATCACAGCACAGCAGCAATTTGTCACGCCATGACAAAGGACCAACAAAGCGACTCACCACCACACGACAACCAACCAGCACTTGTCACCATAGGGATAGCACGCCGACAACCCTCCAATTCACGTTGTCTGATCAAGTGGGCCTGTGCGGCACTGACAGACCAACTCTACGCCACAACATGTACATGTATTCATTTAGCAGACGTTTTTTTTTTTTTGTCTGATCAAGTGGGCCTGTGCGGCACTGACAGACCTAACTCTACGCCACAAGAACCCACCATCATCTCCAGCCTTCAAAACCAACTCAGAATCATGTCACGCCACAGCAACCTACCAGCCACTCAACAGCCTTCCAAATCAACGCAAGATCACAGCACAGCAGCAATTTGTCACGCCATGACAAAGGACCAACAAAGCGACTCACCACCACACGACAACCAACCAGCACTTGTCACCATAGGGATAGCACGCCGACAACCCTCCAATTCACGTTGTCTGATCAAGTGGGCCTGTGCGGCACTGACAGACCAACTCTACGCCACAACATGTACATGTATTCATTTAGCAGACTTTTTTTTTTTTTTTTGTCTGATCAAGTGGGCCTGTGCGGCACTGACAGACCTAACTCTACGCCACAAGAACCCACCATCATCTCCAGCCTTCAAAACCAACTCAGAATCATGTCACGCCACAGCAACCTACCAGCCACTCAACAGCCTTCCAAATCAACGCAAGATCACAGCACAGCAGCAATTTGTAGGACCAACAAACTGACTCACCACCACACGACAACCAACCAGCACTTGTCACCATAGGGATAGTACGCCTCCAACCCTCCAATTCACGTTGTCTGATCAAGTGGGCCTGTGCGGCACTGTCAGACCTAACTACGCCACAAGAACCCACCATCATCTCCTGCCTTCAAAACCAACTCAGAATCATGTCACGCCACAGCAACCTACCAGCCACTCAACAGCCTTCCAAATCAACGCAAGATCACAGCACAGCAGCAATTTGTCACGCCATGACAAAGGACCAACAAAGTGACTCACCACCACACAACAACCAATCAGCACTTGTCACCATAGGGATAGTACGCCTCCAACCCTCCAATTCACGTTGTCTGATCAAGTGGGCCTGTGCGGCACTGACAGACCTAACTCTACGCCACAAGAACCCACCATCATCTCCAGCCTTCAAAACCAACTCAGAATCATGTCACGCCACAGCAACCTACCAGCCACTCAACAGCCTTCCAAATCAACGCAAGATCACAGCACAGCAGCAATTTGTAGGACCAACAAAGCGACTCACCACCACACGACAACCAACCAGCACTTGTCACCATAGGGATAGCACGCCTCCAACCCTCCAATTCACGTTGTCTGATCAAGTGGGCCTGTGCGGCACTGACAGACCAACTCTACGCCACAACATGTACATGTATTCATTTAGCAGACGTTTTTTTTTTTTTTGTCTGATCAAGTGGGCCTGTGCGGCACTGACAGACCTAACTCTACGCCACAAGAACCCACCATCATCTCCAGCCTTCAAAACCAACTCAGAATCATGTCACGCCACAGCAACCTACCAGCCACTCAACAGCCTTCCAAATCAACGCAAGATCACAGCACAGCAGCAATTTGTAGGACCAACAAAGCGACTCACCACCACACAACAACCAACCAGCACTTGTCACCATAGGGATAGTACGCCTCCAACCCTCCATATCACGTTGTGTGATCAAGTGGGCCTGTGCGGCACTGACAGACCTAACTCTACGCCACAAGAACCCACCATCATCTCCAGCCTTCAAAACCAACTCAGAATCATGTCACGCCACAGCAACCTACCAGCCACTCAACAGCCTTCCAAATCAACGCAAGATCACAGCACAGCAGCAATTTGTCACGCCATGACAAAGGACCAACAAAGCGACTCACCACCACACGACAACCAACCAGCACTTGTCACCATAGGGATAGCACGCCTCCAACCCTCCAATTCACGCTGTCTGATCAAGTGGGCCTGTGCGGCACTGTCAGACCTAACTCTACGCCACAACATTTACATTTATTCATTTAGCAGACGCTTTTTTTTTTTGTCTGATCAAGTGGGCCTGTGCGGCACTGACAGACCTAACTCTACGCCACAAGAACCCACCATCATCTCCAGCCTTCAAAACCAACTCAGAATCATGTCACGCCACAGCAACCTACCAGCCACTCAACAGCCTTCCAAATCAACGCAAGATCACAGCACAGCAGCAATTTGTAGGACCAACAAAGCGACTCACCACCACACAACAACCAACCAGCACTTGTCACCATAGGGATAGTACGCCTCCAACCCTCCATATCACGTTGTGTGATCAAGTGGGCCTGTGCGGCACTGACAGACCTAACTCTACGCCACAAGAACCCACCATCATCTCCAGCCTTCAAAACCAACTCAGAATCATGTCACGCCACAGCAACCTACCAGCCACTCAACAGCCTTCCAAATCAACGCAAGATCACAGCACAGCAGCAATTTGTAGGACCAACAAAGCGACTCACCACCACACAACAACCAACCAGCACTTGTCACCATAGGGATAGTACGCCTCCAACCCTCCATATCACGTTGTGTGATCAAGTGGGCCTGTGCGGCACTGACAGACCTAACTCTACGCCACAAGAACCCACCATCATCTCCAGCCTTCAAAACCAACTCAGAATCATGTCACGCCACAGCAACCTACCAGCCACTCAACAGCCTTCCAAATCAACGCAAGATCACAGCACAGCAGCAATTTGTCACGCCATGACAAAGGACCAACAAAGCGACTCACCACCACACGACAACCAACCAGCACTTGTCACCATAGGGATAGCACGCCTCCAACCCTCCAATTCACGCTGTCTGATCAAGTGGGCCTGTGCGGCACTGTCAGACCTAACTCTACGCCACAACATTTACATTTATTCATTTAGCAGACGCTTTTTTTTTTTGTCTGATCAAGTGGGCCTGTGCGGCACTGACAGACCTAACTCTACGCCACAAGAACCCACCATCATCTCCAGCCTTCAAAACCAACTCAGAATCATGTCACGCCACAGCAACCTACCAGCCACTCAACAGCCTTCCAAATCAACGCAAGATCACAGCACAGCAGCAATTTGTAGGACCAACAAAGCGACTCACCACCACACAACAACCAACCAGCACTTGTCACCATAGGGATAGTACGCCTCCAACCCTCCATATCACGTTGTGTGATCAAGTGGGCCTGTGCGGCACTGACAGACCTAACTCTACGCCACAAGAACCCACCATCATCTCCAGCCTTCAAAACCAACTCAGAATCATGTCACGCCACAGCAACCTACCAGCCACTCAACAGCCTTCCAAATCAACGCAAGATCACAGCACAGCAGCAATTTGTCACGCCATGACAAAGGACCAACAAAGCGACTCACCACCACACGACAACCAACCAGCACTTGTCACCATAGGGATAGCACGCCTCCAACCCTCCAATTCACGTTGTCTGATCAAGTGGGCCTGTGCGGCACTGACAGACCTAACTCTACGCCACAACATTTACATTTATTCATTTAGCAGACGGTTTTTTTTTTTGTCTGATCAAGTGGGCCTGTGCGGCACTGACAGACCTAACTCTACGCCACAAGAACCCACCATCATCTCCAGCCTTCAAAACCAACTCAGAATCATGTCACGCCACAGCAACCTACCAGCCACTCAACAGCCTTCCAAATCAACGCAAGATCACAGCACAGCAGCAATTTGTCACGCCATGACAAAGGACCAACAAAGCGACTCACCACCACACGACAACCAACCAGCACTTGTCACCATAGGGATAGTACGCCTCCAACCCCTCCAATTCACGTTGTCTGATCAAGTGGGCCTGTGCGGCACTGTCAGACCTAACTCTACGCCACAAGAACCCACCATCATCTCCAGCCTTCAAAACCAACTCAGAATCATGTCACGCCACAGCAACCTACCAGCCACTCAACAGCCTTCCAAATCAACGCAAGATCACAGCACAGCAGCAATTTGTAGGACCAACAAAGCGACTCACCACCACACGACAACCAACCAGCACTTGTCACCATAGGGATAGTACGCCTCCAACCCTCCAATTCACGTTGTCTGATCAAGTGGGCCTGTGCGGCACTGACAGACCTAACTCTACGCCACAAGAACCCACCATCATCTCCAGCCTTCAAAACCAACTCAGAATCATGTCACGCCACAGCAACCTACCAGCCACTCAACAGCCTTCCAAATCAACGCAAGATCACAGCACAGCAGCAATTTGTAGGACCAACAAAGCGACTCACCACCACACGACAACCAACCAGCACTTGTCACCATAGGGATAGTACGCCTCCAACCCTCCAATTCACGTTGTCTGATCAAGTGGGCCTGTGCGGCACTGTCAGACCTAACTACGCCACAAGAACCCACCATCATCTCCAGCCTTCAAAACCAACTCAGAATCATGTCACGCCACAGCAACCTACCAGCCACTCAACAGCCTTCCAAATCAACGCAAGATCACAGCACAGCAGCAATTTGTAGGACCAACAAAGCGACTCACCACCACACGACAACCAACCAGCACTTGTCACCATAGGGATAGTACGCCTCCAACCCTCCAATTCACGTTGTCTGATCAAGTGGGCCTGTGCGGCACTGTCAGACCTAACTACGCCACAAGAACCCACCATCATCTCCAGCCTTCAAAACCAACTCAGAATCATGTCACGCCACAGCAACCTACCAGCCACTCAACAGCCTTCCAAATCAACGCAAGATCACAGCACAGCAGCAATTTGTAGGACCAACAAAGCGACTCACCACCACACGACAACCAACCAGCACTTGTCACCATAGGGATAGCACGCCTCCAACCCTCCAATTCACGTTGTCTGATCAAGTGGGCCTGTGCGGCACTGACAGACCTAACTCTACGCCACAACATTTACATTTATTCATTTAGCAGACGCTTTTTTTTTTTTGTCTGATCAAGTGGGCCTGTGCGGCACTGACAGACCTAACTCTACGCCACAAGAACCCACCATCATCACCAGCCTTCAAAACCAACTCAGAATCATGTCACGCCACAGCAACCTACCAGCCACTCAACAGCCTTCCAAATCAACGCAAGATCACAGCACAGCAGCAATTTGTAGGACCAACAAAGCGACTCACCACCACACGACAACCGACCAGCACTTGTCACCATAGGGATAGTACGCCTCCCACCCTCCAATTCACGTTGTCTGATCAAGTGGGCCTGTGCGGCACTGTCAGACCTAACTACGCCACAAGAACCCACCATCATCTCCAGCCTTCAAAACCAACTCAGAATCATGTCACGCCACAGCAACCTACCAGCCACTCAACAGCCTTCCAAATCAACGCAAGATCACAGCACAGCAGCAATTTGTCACGCCATGACAAAGGACCAACAAAGCGACTCACCACCACACAACAACCGATCGGCACTTGTCACCATAGGGATAGTACGCCTCCAACCCTCCAATTCACGTTGTCTGATCAAGTGGGCCTGTGCGGCACTGTCAGACCTAACTACGCCACAAGAACCCACCATCATCTCCAGCCTTCAAAACCAACTCAGAATCATGTCACGCCACAGCAACCTACCAGCCACTCAACAGCCTTCCAAATCAACGCAAGATCACAGCACAGCAGCAATTTGTAGGACCAACAAAGCGACTCACCACCACACAACAACCAACCAGCACTTGTCACCATAGGGATAGTACGCCTCCAACCCTCCAAATCACGTTGTCTGATCAAGTGGGCCTGTGCGGCACTGACAGACCTAACTCTACGCCACAAGAACCCACCATCATCTCCAGCCTTCAAAACCAACTCAGAATCATGTCACGCCACAGCAACCTACCAGCCACTCAACAGCCTTCCAAATCAACGCAAGATCACAGCACAGCAGCAATTTGTAGGACCAACAAAGCGACTCACCACCACACGACAACCGACCAGCACTTGTCACCATAGGGATAGTACGCCTCCAACCCTCCAATTCACGTTGTCTGATCAAGTGGGCCTGTGCGGCACTGTCAGACCTAACTACGCCACAAGAACCCACCATCATCTCCAGCCTTCAAAACCAACTCAGAATCATGTCACGCCACAGCAACCTACCAGCCACTCAACAGCCTTCCAAATCAACGCAAGATCACAGCACAGCAGCAATTTGTAGGACCAACAAAGCGACTCACCACCACACAACAACCAATCAGCACTTGTCACCATAGGGATAGTACGCCTCCAACCCTCCAATTCACGTTGTCTGATCAAGTGGGCCTGTGCGGCACTGACAGACCTAACTCTACGCCACAAGAACCCACCATCATCTCCAGCCTTCAAAACCAACTCAGAATCATGTCACGCCACAGCAACCTACCAGCCACTCAACAGCCTTCCAAATCAACGCAAGATCACAGCACAGCAGCAATTTGTAGGACCAACAAAGCGACTCACCACCACACGACAACCAACCAGCACTTGTCACCATAGGGATAGTACGCCTCCAACCCTCCAATTCACGTTGTCTGATCAAGTGGGCCTGTGCGGCACTGACAGACCTAACTCTACGCCACAAGAACCCACCATCATCTCCAGCCTTCAAAACCAACTCAGAATCATGTCACGCCACAGCAACCTACCAGCCACTCAACAGCCTTCCAAATCAACGCAAGATCACAGCACAGCAGCAATTTGTAGGACCAACAAAGCGACTCACCACCACACGACAACCAACCAGCACTTGTCACCATAGGGATAGCACGCCTCCAACCCTCCAATTCACGTTGTCTGATCAAGTGGGCCTGTGCGGCACTGACAGACCTAACTCTACGCCACAACATTTACATTTATTCATTTAGCAGACGCTTTTTTTTTTTTGTCTGATCAAGTGGGCCTGTGCGGCACTGACAGACCTAACTCTATGCCACAAGAACCCACCATCATCACCAGCCTTCAAAACCAACTCAGAATCATGTCACGCCACAGCAACCTACCAGCCACTCAACAGCCTTCCAAATCAACGCAAGATCACAGCACAGCAGCAATTTGTAGGACCAACAAAGCGACTCACCACCACACGACAACCGACCAGCACTTGTCACCATAGGGATAGTACGCCTCCAACCCTCCAATTCACGTTGTCTGATCAAGTGGGCCTGTGCGGCACTGTCAGACCTAACTACGCCACAAGAACCCACCATCATCTCCAGCCTTCAAAACCAACTCAGAATCATGTCACGCCACAGCAACCTACCAGCCACTCAACAGCCTTCCAAATCAACGCAAGATCACAGCACAGCAGCAATTTGTCACGCCATGACAAAGGACCAACAAAGCGACTCACCACCACACAACAACCGATCGGCACTTGTCACCATAGGGATAGTACGCCTCCAACCCTCCAATTCACGTTGTCTGATCAAGTGGGCCTGTGCGGCACTGACAGACCTAACTCTACGCCACAAGAACCCACCATCATCTCCAGCCTTCAAAACCAACTCAGAATCATGTCACGCCACAGCAACCTACCAGCCACTCAACAGCCTTCCAAATCAACGCAAGATCACAGCACAGCAGCAATTTGTAGGACCAACAAAGCGACTCACCACCACACGAGAACCAACCAGCACCTGTCACCATAGGGATAGTACGCCTCCAACCCTCCAATTCACGTTGTCTGATCAAGTGTGCCTGTGCGGCACTGTCAGACCTAACTACGCCACAAGAACCCACCATCATCTCCAGCCTTCAAAACCAACTCAGAATCATGTCACGCCACAGCAACCTACCAGCCACTCAACAGCCTTCCAAATCAACGTAAGATCACAGCACAGCAGCAATTTGTAGGACAAACAAAGCGACTCACCACCACACGACAACCGACCAGCACTTGTCACCATAGGGATAGTACGCCTCCAACCCTCCAATTCACGTTGTCTGATCAAGTGGGCCTGTGCGGCACTGTCAGACCTAACTACGCCACAAGAACCCACCATCATCTCCAGCCTTCAAAACCAACTCAGAATCATGTCACGCCACAGCAACCTACCAGCCACTCAACAGCCTTCCAAATCAACGCAAGATCACAGCACAGCAGCAATTTGTAGGACCAACAAAGCGACTCACCACCACACAACAACCAACCAGCACTTGTCACCATAGGGATAGTACGCCTCCAACCCTCCAAATCACGTTGTCTGATCAAGTGGGCCTGTGCGGCACTGACAGACCTAACTCTACGCCACAAGAACCCACCATCATCTCCAGCCTTCAAAACCAACTCAGAATCATGTCACGCCACAGCAACCTACCAGCCACTCAACAGCCTTCCAAATCAACGCAAGATCACAGCACAGCAGCAATTTGTAGGACCAACAAAGCGACTCACCACCACACAACAACCAATCAGCACTTGTCACCATAGGGATAGTACGCCTCCAACCCTCCAATTCACGTTGTCTGATCAAGTGGGCCTGTGCGGCACTGACAGACCTAACTCTACGCCACAAGAACCCACCATCATCTCCAGCCTTCAAAACCAACTCAGAATCATGTCACGCCACAGCAACCTACCAGCCACTCAACAGCCTTCCAAATCAACGCAAGATCACAGCACAGCAGCAATTTGTAGGACCAACAAAGCGACTCACCACCACACGACAACCAACCAGCACTTGTCACCATAGGGATAGTACGCCTCCAACCCTCCAATTCACGTTGTCTGATCAAGTGGGCCTGTGCGGCACTGTCAGACCTAACTACGCCACAAGAACCCACCATCATCTCCAGCCTTCAAAACCAACTCAGAATCATGTCACGCCACAGCAACCTACCAGCCACTCAACAGCCTTCCAAATCAACGCAAGATCACAGCACAGCAGCAATTTGTAGGACCAACAAAGCGACTCACCACCACACGACAACCAACCAGCACTTGTCACCATAGGGATAGCACGCCTCCAACCCTCCAATTCACGTTGTCTGATCAAGTGGGCCTGTGCGGCACTGACAGACCTAACTCTACGCCACTGCATTTACATTTATTCATTTAGCAGACGCTTTTTTTTTTTTGTCTGATCAAGTGGGCCTGTGCGGCACTGACAGACCTAACTCTATGCCACAAGAACCCACCATCATCACCAGCCTTCAAAACCAACTCAGAATCATGTCACGCCACAGCAACCTACCAGCCACTCAACAGCCTTCCAAATCAACGCAAGATCACAGCACAGCAGCAATTTGTAGGACCAACAAAGCGACTCACCACCACACGACAACCGACCAGCACTTGTCACCATAGGGATAGTACGCCTCCAACCCTCCAATTCACGTTGTCTGATCAAGTGGGCCTGTGCGGCACTGTCAGACCTAACTACGCCACAAGAACCCACCATCATCTCCAGCCTTCAAAACCAACTCAGAATCATGTCACGCCACAGCAACCTACCAGCCACTCAACAGCCTTCCAAATCAACGCAAGATCACAGCACAGCAGCAATTTGTCACGCCATGACAAAGGACCAACAAAGCGACTCACCACCACACAACAACCGATCGGCACTTGTCACCATAGGGATAGTACGCCTCCAACCCTCCAATTCACGTTGTCTGATCAAGTGGGCCTGTGCGGCACTGACAGACCTAACTCTACGCCACAAGAACCCACCATCATCTCCAGCCTTCAAAACCAACTCAGAATCATGTCACGCCACAGCAACCTACCAGCCACTCAACAGCCTTCCAAATCAACGCAAGATCACAGCACAGCAGCAATTTGTAGGACCAACAAAGCGACTCACCACCACACGAGAACCAACCAGCACCTGTCACCATAGGGATAGTACGCCTCCAACCCTCCAATTCACGTTGTCTGATCAAGTGTGCCTGTGCGGCACTGTCAGACCTAACTACGCCACAAGAACCCACCATCATCTCCAGCCTTCAAAACAAACTCAGAATCATGTCACGCCACAGCAACCTACCAGCCACTCAACAGCCTTCCAAATCAACGCAAGATCACAGCAAAGCAGCAATTTGTCACGCCATGACAAAGGACCAACAAAGCGACTCACCACCACACAACAACCAATCAGCACTTGTCACCATAGGGATAGTACGCCTCCAACCCTCCAATTCACGTTGTCTGATCAAGTGGGCCTGTGCGGCACTGACAGACCTAACTCTACGCCACAAGAACCCACCATCATCTCCAGCCTTCAAAACCAACTCAGAATCATGTCACGCCACAGCAACCTACCAGCCACTCAACAGCCTTCCAAATCAACGTAAGATCACAGCACAGCAGCAATTTGTAGGACAAACAAAGCGACTCACCACCACACGACAACCGACCAGCACTTGTCACCATAGGGATAGTACGCCTCCAACCCTCCAATTCACGTTGTCTGATCAAGTGGGCCTGTGCGGCACTGTCAGACCTAACTACGCCACAAGAACCCACCATCATCTCCAGCCTTCAAAACCAACTCAGAATCATGTCACGCCACAGCAACCTACCAGCCACTCAACAGCCTTCCAAATCAACGCAAGATCACAGCACAGCAGCAATTTGTAGGACCAACAAAGCGACTCACCACCACACAACAACCAACCAGCACTTGTCACCATAGGGATAGTACGCCTCCAACCCTCCAAATCACGTTGTCTGATCAAGTGGGCCTGTGCGGCACTGACAGACCTAACTCTACGCCACAAGAACCCACCATCATCTCCAGCCTTCAAAACCAACTCAGAATCATGTCACGCCACAGCAACCTACCAGCCACTCAACAGCCTTCCAAATCAACGCAAGATCACAGCACAGCAGCAATTTGTAGGACCAACAAAGCGACTCACCACCACACGACAACCAACCAGCACTTGTCACCATAGGGATAGTACGCCTCCAACCCTCCAATTCACGTTGTCTGATCAAGTGGGCCTGTGCGGCACTGTCAGACCTAACTACGCCACAAGAACCCACCATCATCTCCAGCCTTCAAAACCAACTCAGAATCATGTCACGCCACAGCAACCTACCAGCCACTCAACAGCCTTCCAAATCAACGCAAGATCACAGCACAGCAGCAATTTGTAGGACCAACAAAGCGACTCACCACCACACAACAACCAATCAGCACTTGTCACCATAGGGATAGTACGCCTCCAACCCTCCAATTCACGTTGTCTGATCAAGTGGGCCTGTGCGGCACTGACAGACCTAACTCTACGCCACAAGAACCCACCATCATCTCCAGCCTTCAAAACCAACTCAGAATCATGTCACGCCACAGCAACCTACCAGCCACTCAACAGCCTTCCAAATCAACGCAAGATCACAGCACAGCAGCAATTTGTAGGACCAACAAAGCGACTCACCACCACACGACAACCAACCAGCACTTGTCACCATAGGGATAGTACGCCTCCAACCCTCCAATTCACGTTGTCTGATCAAGTGGGCCTGTGCGGCACTGACAGACCTAACTCTACGCCACAAGAACCCACCATCATCTCCAGCCTTCAAAACCAACTCAGAATCATGTCACGCCACAGCAACCTACCAGCCACTCAACAGCCTTCCAAATCAACGCAAGATCACAGCACAGCAGCAATTTGTAGGACCAACAAAGCGACTCACCACCACACGACAACCAACCAGCACTTGTCACCATAGGGATAGTACGCCTCCAACCCTCCAATTCACGTTGTCTGATCAAGTGGGCCTGTGCGGCACTGTCAGACCTAACTACGCCACAAGAACCCACCATCATCTCCAGCCTTCAAAACCAACTCAGAATCATGTCACGCCACAGCAACCTACCAGCCACTCAACAGCCTTCCAAATCAACGCAAGATCACAGCACAGCAGCAATTTGTAGGACCAACAAAGCGACTCACCACCACACGACAACCAACCAGCACTTGTCACCATAGGGATAGTACGCCTCCAACCCTCCAATTCACGTTGTCTGATCAAGTGGGCCTGTGCGGCACTGTCAGACCTAACTACGCCACAAGAACCCACCATCATCTCCAGCCTTCAAAACCAACTCAGAATCATGTCACGCCACAGCAACCTACCAGCCACTCAACAGCCTTCCAAATCAACGCAAGATCACAGCACAGCAGCAATTTGTAGGACCAACAAAGCGACTCACCACCACACGACAACCAACCAGCACTTGTCACCATA
>NW_027120476.1:0-28534 GCF_038355195.1 Osmerus mordax | reverse complement strand
TCTGTGAAACAATGATAGAGAGGGAGAGACAGAGAGAAAGAGACAGAGAGATTAAGAGAAACAGAGAAAATGAATGAGACTGAGAGGGGATGACAGAGAGAGAGAGACTGAGAGAGACAGATAGAGACTGAGAGAGAATGAGAGAGGGGTGTGTAATGGACCAGTGATGAAGCATTTCCAATAAGTTCCGAAGTCGACAGACAGACCGAAGAGATGGACCATCTGATCCTTCTTCCACATGGTCCACATACACAGTGTGTGTGTTTGTGTGTGTGTGTGTCTGAGAGAAGAGGAGTGTCTGTCTCTGTGTGTGCGCGTGTATGTGTGTTCATCAACAGTGAGACAGACAATGCATGTGTCTTGATGAAGACTGGTGCATTGAACCCACACAATAAATCCTCAGTCAACGTTTCAATATTATCATAAAGTACAACTTCCACACACACAGGCACACACACACACAAAAGCCCCCCCGCCCCCCCTCCCACACACACACACAGGCAGAAAGTGTCTAGCTTAGAGCAAACTAAATATCATCTCTCAAGTCCGACAGAAAGATATGTGGAAAGGTCAAACTGAATATGGTTTCAAACTGATATCAATTTGACATCCAGATAGATATCAAATGAGGTTGAACCGTGAGAATTGGTTTGAACCCACAGTGGAATTTCGCCAGTCTGATCTGTATACTTGAGGATAGATAATGTGCCTCATTAGCCAGATCGGAAAGTAAATCTCCCATAATCTCCGTGCCCCAGAGTGAGCCGTGCGAGGCAGTGAACTGTAAAAGCAGTTTTCTCAGTGCATTTTGGTTGCTTGGTACATTTAGAGGCTGATTAAGGGTGATTCGTTGGGCTACGTTTCTTCCCGGGTGGGAGAGAGAGATTTGGGAGAGAGAAGCACACAGAGCTGGTTTCTCCCCTGGTTCTCCTCAGAGGTCCTCACATATCTGGCTTGTATAATGCTGCGGCCCCGTTGTCAGCTTGAAGCTCCATCTTTTATCATCTCTGTCAGAGGAAAGACGCAGATGAGAAAAATCATGGAGAGAGGAGGACAGGAAGGGAGGGGAGTAGAAGAGAGGAGTGGAGTGGAGAGAAGAGGACAGGAGAGGAGAGGAGGAAAGGATAGGCTCTAACGACACCCCATCTCCACTGCTAACTAACAGGACAGACCAGTATTCTGTATGAGTTCTATTCCTGACAAGTTCCCAATCTCTGAGATATCGCTTGTCACCAGCTTCTCATTAGATGAACCGAGATCCTTCATTTCAGAACCTAACCTTGTTTATGCTGCGATCTACATCAACAAAGCCGGAGCCAGGTACGTCCAAAAGTTTCAAAACAAAAAGTAGGAATCTTTATTTATTTTTCCTGAATTCCTTCTGTGTTTCTCATCACATCCAGTTGACTGACAGGCCTAGGATGAGAGGGATGGTGGTTTATTGGAGCGTGGGGATGATGCCTTCCTGCAGGGTGGGGAGACGAGGACTGCTCCCCCGTCCTCATTTAGGCTGCTGTCCTCCTCGTCTCAGAGCCTGACAAAGACAGACACCCTCAAAGGACATGAGACAGAGACCGGGAGAGAGACAGCGAGAGAAGGAGAGAAGGAGAGAGAGAGATAAAAACACTATCATGGATTTAATCTCCAGTTGTCATTACTGTGGCGGGAGAGAAACAGGAAGGATGATAAAGGGGTGGATGGACAGAGACAGAAAAACAGAGAGATCGGATCTCCTGTTTTCATTCTTGACCTAGCAGCTAATCCCCCCCCTCCCTCTGTTTCTCTCGCTCTCGCTCTCGCTCTCGCTCTCTCCCTCTCTCTCTCTCTCTCTCTCTCTCTCTCTCTCTCTCTCTCTCTCTCTCTCTCTCTCTCTCTCTCTCTTTCTCTCTCTCTCTCTTTCTCTCTTTCTCTCTTTCTCTCTCTCCCTCTCTATCTCTCTCTGTCTCTTTCTCCCTCTCTCCCTGAAAAGCAGTCACAAACACACACAAAACACCCACAAAGACACTCAGCTTGGGATGTGTGTACTGTAGGTATCTGGCAGGAGGGTTTTCCAGGGCATGGAGAGAAAGAAGGCTGGAGACAGTCAAGACTGGTCATGTGGTCTGGGGACAGGTCATGTGGTCTGGGGACAGGTCATGTGATCAAAGGAGGTGCAGACGCATCATCAGACACAATGCTGACAAGTAAATACACCCTGAACTGCTTTTACAGTATGACATCATAGTTTACAACATTGTTTCTAAACAAATACATGAAATCATAACTTTAATTTAATGAAATGAACTTTGCAGTGCGTGCATGTGTCTGTTGTATAGAAGGCCTAAGCAGGCAGTTAGGAGGGTGTTTGTGTGCATCCATAGGTACAATGTGATTCCTAACTCTGCAGCCAAACTAATTAGCTGAGCTTCACGTCCAAACACACTGACTTTAACAACTACTCAATGTAATTGCCTCTTTGTTGAACCGCCAAATTGAATAAGGAGGATGTGACCAGCCTTGCTGGTTTGAGATGTTTAGCAAAAGCTGCAGTTTTGTTTTAAGCAGATGCAACAAATAACAAACTCATTTGAAACACTTACATGGAGCTGTTTGGCTGTCAAGAAAAGGCTTTCGGCAAAATGTGCCATCTTGCCAGTTATGATGAGCTGAATAAATTGACCAGAGCCACTTTGGAGACAGTTAACGTTGTCATCTTTGCTCATTTCCTTTCATCTGTCGAAACACAAACCATCATGATCAGCTAGAGCTGCAATCACACTGTTTTGACGTAACAAATGGTCCACCGGATTCATTAGAGCCGGCAACAGCCACAGAAGGAAACATGGATCTGGAGGCGGGAAAGATGGTGCGTTAGGCCACCGTTTGATGGATGTGGATGTTTATCTGTGGGGAGTGTAGCTACGAATGACCTGCCTGGATCTGGTCTGGCCCGTGTCTATGGGACTTTGACTGCCTTTACCGCCTTTGTGAGGTTTTTAAAGGCTGCGAGAGAGCTGAGCGGGTTTGATGGTGACCGTGGCAGACGTGTTCTGCAGGTGGAAACTGGAGGATTAGTTGAACATGAAGCTTTATTGACAGACACAGTCACCAAATACGACTGTAGATTACACCAGTCCCAGTGGTACAGAGCAAATCTCGGAGGTCGGACCCAGTCTGTCTAGAAAACCCCACAGGAGGACAAATACAATAGCGCGGTCCACTGACCATGAGAGAGAGAGTGTGTGTGTGCGTGTGTGTTTGTGTGTGCGCACGCATGTGTCCGTTTGCCTATTGTATGAGGTGAGTTATCAAAGCCAGGGCAAACATTTTGCTTGTGGGAAATAGGGTCCCTGAAGTATCGACTGTGTGTGTGTGTGTGCCTGTGTGTGTGCCTGTGTGTGGGTGTAAGCCTGTGTGTGTGAGAAAACGAGGATGAATGTTTGTAACCTTGTGTGGATATCTTGTCTGTGAGAGCCCTGTGTGCTGGCTAGCAGGATAAGCCTTGGAGAACTGTAAGCTCTCTCGCACAGAACAGGGCCAGAAGCAATGGGTGGAGGGTGGAACACCGAAACCAAGACTAGTCTCATAAAGAAAAATCTATCTGCTCGACAACACAGCTACTGTGCCATTGTTTGCTTGGAACAGTGATTTGTTCCGGCCTGTAAACAATGTTTTGTACTGAATTGAACAACTGGGCTAGAAATGTGTGTGTGTGTATCTTTGTGCAGGTGTGTATATATGTGTTTTTGTATCTGTGTGTGTATCTGTACATGTATGTATGTATGTGTGTGAGTGAAAGAGAGTATATCAGAGTGTTTAAGTACCTTTTGCAACCTTTCCACAAGTTTTCAAGCACGTGGGGGTTCCAGTGTGTGAGGAGTCTGACATTGATGCGTGGCACTGCCACTGGGGAACTCTGTAAAGCTGTTGTGTGCCTTAAAAAACAAACAAACAGTTGAACTGTGACTTGTCCCAGGTGTGATAGCTTATCGAAGAACTCCCCCCACCCCCACCCCCTGCATCAACCCCAACACCCCCCCCCCCTCCCCCTCCCCCTCCCAAGGTGCCCCAGACTGTAACAATTGTCTGATTGATCGGACGTGTGTGTTTAATCATTTATGGCGCTAGCCTCCTGACAATGCAAACTAAACCCCTACTCTCCATTAATAATGAATGTAGGTTAATAGATGGAACATTTGTCTGCCTAGGATTGCTGCTGGTCAGCACAGTGACCTGGTTGAGGGCTGCAGGCCAGCATAACCACATCAATTTGCTGTTGCAGCTTGCTAGGAGTGTCTGTGTTGGTGCCACTGCAGCAGTTTTAAATGTTAGCTTTTACGTATTACGTATAATGTGTAGGTTTGTGTACACACTGCACTGCACACACACACATTTACTCTCTTTCACAGAAATAAACACACACGATACAGATTTATTGTCCCTCACTTATACCAACACAAACACACAGACACACACTTTAAAAGACGTTCTGGTAAAACTCCAGGTGTTGATAGCAGACAAATAGAAACAGAGACAGCTGGAATTAATGAAACACTCATTACAAACACACACACACACACACACACACAGATATCCCCTCTCTCTCTCTCTCTCTCTCTCTCTCTCTCTCTCTCTCTCTCTCTCTCTCTCTCTCTCTCTCTCTCTCTCTCTCTCTCTCTCTCTCTCTCTCTCTCTCTCTCTCTCTCTGCAGACAGACACACACGCTGAGATGCTGCCAGCTTGCTGTTGCTCTGCATCCAGGATGCTTGCCAGTGTTCTAAAGATTTTCCATTTCCTCTCCAGTGACCTTCCTCTGGCCGCGTTAATAACGGAAGCGCATGAAAGCGATTGGCTGTCACGGTTAGTGCAGAATTAAACAACTGCCTCTTTAATGTGAGGCCATCGGCTCCCCACAAGGTTGATTACTCTGTCCGGTGAATACATCTCCTCACTCAAACCTCACCCACCCTCCAGCTTGTTAAACTTACGATGCTGTTTCAGTTTCCATCTGATGAACGAGCCTGGCTGTGTTCTGCAGTTGTGTTTGCATGGCAGCCCTCTCCTCTGTGGTCAGGTTAATTGGTATATCAGTCAAGACCACCCTGGGATTGCAGTTTAAGAAGGATGTCTGCTTCTCTGTGCTGAGGGTGAGTGGAGTTCTGTCGAAGGTTGTTCCATTCTGTGTCCATGTGACATTATCTTTCCACCATACAAATTAGTTTTTGTTATCTATCTCTCTATCCATTAGTCTATGTTTTGAAGTTTTAACTTGTTTTGAACCAGAGTAAATTTGACTACAATTTGATATCACAGTAAAGCGCTGCTGGCCATTTTTTTTTTTGTCATTTTTTAGCAGACGCTCTTATCCAGAGCGACTTACAGTAAGTACAGGGACATTCCCCCGAGGCAAGTAGGGTAGTGCCTTGCCCAAGGACACAACGTCAGTTGGCATGACCGGGAATCGAACTGGCAACCTTCGGATTACTAGCCCGATTCCCTTACCGCTCAGCCACCTGACTTCCCCAATGGCGATGGACATAATGGAATTTGTAAACAAACTAGTTTTTCAGTAAGTGTAATGTCAGTGTTTTTTTGTGTGTTTTTTTTACCTCCTTTGATGGTTTGCCATTTCTTTATGTGTCCTAAAACTACATTTACCTGAGAGGAACCCTAACCCATGGACCACAGTCACATCCTGTTGGCCTAATGGCAGACAGGAAGGTCAACATGCTGGAAGCTCAGGTTCAGTCAGGTCACACCTGTGACAACCCACAGAGCACAAATTGTCTCTTCACTCAAAGATGTGAAATTCGAGTTTGCCCAGAAAGATTCCACAGGGGTCACTTTGGAACACTGGAAACTTCTAGAATGTGACGAGGAAACAAGTGGAGGTTCTAGAATGTGAATCCGGAGTTCCAAGTTTGCCCGTGTTCTGCAATGCTGTGTAACTGTAACAGTCTCCCAGGGTGGACAGAGGTAGGTGTTTGATGGTAGAATGCAGTCAGACCTGACCTACTTAGCACATATTAGATAACTGGAGAAATACTGCAGCAGACCAAGTCCAACAACAGCAGGGTTGTACAACGATTACAGCCCAATTAGCCCTCCGTTGGCACAAAATAAAATCATTATCCAGTTAGCGAGAAAAACCCCCAAAACAAACGACACAGTTCTGGTTCTGGTCAAAACTGGCTGGGGCAAACATCCACCCTATGGAGAAGTAAATCCATTCATAAAACCATCTGCAAAACTGTTGTTGGCCCTGGAAAGAAGATTATCAATCACTTACCATTCTGGTGTTGTTGTTATGCGAGCCACACAGCACATTCTGGCCAGCGGGGTGTAGTGCATGGTGCTGTAAGTTGGAGACGTGTACGGGATTTGACCTCTGCTGTGCTGTGGTCATTTAACACTGTGGTGGAGCGCTGGACTGCTAGCTAATAAGAGCTGGGGGTAGAGAGGGAGGAGACGGGAGGAAGGAGAAAACATATGGGGAAGGAAGAGAAAGAAAACGAGGAACGGAGAGGAAAGGGGGGTAGGAGGGAATGAGGGGGGAGGAAGAGAAGAAGAGAGAGGGAGGGATGGAGAGAGAGAGGGGAGATGAATGGGGGGCTGGGGAGGAGAGGAGGGGAGAGAGATGCAGGGTGGGTGAAGTGGTCGGGGAAAGCGAGATGGAGGGAATAAGGGAGGGAGGACACAGCTGTGTCGGCAGCCTGGCCTATTATGATGCCCCTCACATCCTTCCTGTCTGAGCAGCTTCCACACTGATCTGCCTGCCTGTCTGTCTCTCTGCCTGTCTGTCTGTCTCTCTGCCTGTCTTTCTACCAGCCTGTCTGCCTGTCAGCCCGTCTGTCTATCTGACTACCTCTTGTTCTGTCTGTTTATTCTGCATGACTGTCCGTCTGGCTATCTGACTTCCACTCTGTCTGTTTATCTATCTGTCTGTCTGTCAACCTGTTTGTCTGTTTACCTGACTGCCTCTCTCTGTATGTCGGACTGCCAGGCTGTCAGAGAGATCCAGTCAGAAATGCATGTGAAGTTGTTGGAGGGCTGGTGGGCAGCATGGTGACAGGGGCCTGGCGACCAAAGGAGCTGGCAGCGGGCTGAACTTGCCCGGGTCACACTGATGGACCAGAGGATCTACGCCAAGAAGTGTGTGAGTGTGTGTGTGTGTGTGTGTGTGGGGGGGGGTCTCCTCTTCTCCAGTCTAGTGAGTTTAGCAGAGTGAACCCCAGATCATATCTGATCATTCAAGATAACAGAGCCATATAGAGAGACAGAGAGAGAGAGATATTTAGAGAGCAGAGAAATATAGATAGATCTAGAGGGAGAGCTGGAGGGAGATAGAGAGATGGAGGGAGAGAGACAAGAGATAGAGAGAGCGCTACAGGAGGCAGAGGGAGAGAGTGAGAGGGAGGAGACACAGAGAAAGAGAGAGGGAGAAGGAGAGAGGGAGAGGGATGACAATGGAGAGAAGGAGTGTGATATTGCGTAAAGTCATAAAGTTCATATTGTGAGGCGAATGATCCAGTGTTGGAGGAGTGTGAAGATACCATATCAGTTGCAGACAGACTCCCACACATCCCAAATAACAATACAGCATATTTAGAGGGAAGAAGAACATGTACTGCTGGCAAACTAGCTACAACAGCACACAAATACGAAGCAACAAAACAAAAAAACAAAAGAGATGTTCCCGTTAGAGATATTTCATCTGGCCCGTCATCACAGTGGCATTCACTTCTGGATTCCCTTCAGTTCCCTATCGGTTTTAGGTGTATATCCATGAGTGAGATCTCAGGGGACCAGAAGCACAAATCTCCCAGACGTGATGATAATGATGGAAGCTGTCCTACATGTGAAGGCTTCACATCAGCGCCCGGGGCTTTTAATTGAATTTCCGCCAAGAATATCAATTTTCCATTTTCGCGGCTGTCAAACGCTAAGTTGGACATTAGGTTTATTTTTCTCTCCCCATTCCTCTAGTCATTAGAGTCCCTTCACTCAGTCCAACAGGGGCATATGGGGACCAGTCACAGTAAGAGCAGAACAGAAGCAGGAAAAAGATGACTAGAATTCCTTCAACTGGTATATTATAAAAAATAACTAATTTGCTAAAGTACCGACATTTTAATACTAAAAGAATTAAAGAATGAACTATAGATATCATGATTTGAAAGTAGAATGTAATTATATTGTAGAAAAGAACAAATGTCTATGTTGGGCATGTGGAACATATTAGAACATACACACGCCTGGTAGATGACCCCTGCTTTCTGACTTCAGGTGTCTTACTTCATCTGTGAATTATGCTGAATTACATCAACCCCCTTCTAAGGCTGTGTTAGAGGAATTAATGTTGCTTTTTACAGCTCTCCTCTCTCCTCTCTACCCTACTCTCTCCCCTCCTCTCTCACTTCCTCTCCCCCCATCCTCTCTTTCCTCCTCTCTCCCCTCCTCTCTCCCTTCCTCTTCCTCTCCTTTTATCCTTCCTCTCTTCCCTTGCCTTATCTTTTCCCTGCCCTGCTCTCTCCCATCCTCTCTCCCCTCCTCTCTCCCCTCCTCTGACCAAAGCTCTACCTGGCTTCTCTCCCCCCTCCGTCTCAAAACATTTAATCTTAATGTCAGAGAAAATTACAGAAGCATGCATGTGAGCACTTTTCATTAAAACAGGCTTGGATTTAATGTATTCTTCTTTTTCATGCTGCAGTCTTGCTAATGAAACCCTGTCTTTTAAAAAATAAACGTTTTCACTGAGCCCACCGACTGAGAACACCCGCTCTTCCAAACTCGAGGGTAAGACTTAGGGTGTAGAGGGACTCTTCCATGTAAAACACACAACCACATGTGGGGCTCTCCACAATATTTTTTTTTTTAAATTGAGCATTGTTCAAGGGTTGTACAGAGTTGTAGTAAGTACATGCCGCACCACTGTAAACGTCATACTTTTACAGTAAACTCACCTCCACACACATCTCATCTCTACACGCCCCACCTGTAAACACAGCTCACCTCTACACACACACCTCACCTCTACACACACAGCTCACCTCTACACACACACCTCACCTCTACACACACCTCACCTCTTCAGGCAGACAGGGCCCACAGACGTAGTGTATCATGTGTCCAAGCGAGGGCAACAACCCTTAGATCACGTTCCAGAGTCGCAGGTGTGTTTGAATCACTCGTCAAAATCGCTTTCAACCCCCCCACCCCCCCTCAGGTTTCGATGTTGGAACCTGTGAAACGGAGCGTGGGTCCCAGACTCCCAGGAGCTATCGTTGTCGAGAGCGCCGGAGGACGCTGAGTCGAACACATTCAACTCCATCCACCATTCAGCTATTCCTTTTCCAGAGTTGGGATTCGAACCGACGACCTTCCAATCTGGTTCTCTAACTTCTCTCCACAGGTGCACAAGCCCTGCCGTCGCTTTGTTAGTTACCCCGCGTCCAGAGAGTGTTGTTTTCAAAGGAAGGGAAACAACATCACACAAAGTGTTGTTTACCCCATACCTGAGCTTTGATGAATCATCGTTTGTCTTGCATCATCCCTCTGATCTGTGGTTTCCCTCTGGACTGCTTCAGGTGAACAGGCTGGATGGACACACTGGAGGAGCGACGGACAGAGCTGTTTGTGATGCAGGGCTGGGCTTCTTGGATTCAGACAAGACACTGTTGTTACTGTTGTTACTAAGAGAGATAGAGAGAAGGAGAGAGAGAAAGCAAAGCAAAAAGATTGATAGATAGATGGATGGATAGATAGACGGGCAGACAGACAGACAGACACACATATAGACAGACAGACACACAGAGAAGAACAGCATGAGTGAGAGAGTGAAAGAGACAGCTCCGCAGACAGATGGAGAGGTCTCGCTGGCTTCCCGTGTAGAATCAACAAACTCCTCCTCCTTTCATCTCGGACGCCATCTCGTTCTCATTCCCCCCGTGATCATGAAAGAGAGCCGGGGAGAAGACGGGAGATAATAGACGTGCTTGTGTTGACTGGACGTCCTCCACCCCAGTGAATACACTGACAAAGCCGCTTCCAGGCGCGGTGAAGGCCCCGTCTGATAGGACGCTTGGGCGAGGTTACCGTGACAATGATGAAATAGCCGTGAAACACTCTCCGCCCTCAAACCGCCAATGGAATCTCACTGTTTACGTCTGACAAACATCACTCCGAACGATACGCCACAGCGGCCCGGAAGAGTCAGCCGGTCGGAGTTCGTTCACACAAGTTCTTCATCCGCGCTGTCGAATGAGATCATCAAAGGCGCCGCAGGGCCCGTGGTATCCCGGGAGACTGGATGCCCCAGAGCCGCACGCAAACGGAGATTACGCAGGTGTCATTCCACCAGACCTGGAGATTGGAGTGCTATAGGTCTACAGGAGTCGCTCCTTACATCCCTGAGATGCGGCTGTTTAATTCAATACGCATTCTCGACGGGTCCTCCTTGGCTCCTTTACACTCCACCTATTGATATATAAGTGAACATCATTACCGAGGAAAGTAGATTATTGATTAAAGTTTTCCGCACTAATGCAGAGTAGGCTGCCTGTTTACCCGTAGGGTAAAAAAAAAGAAAAACTACTGCCAGAGGGGAAAGAGGGATCGAGGAGGCGAGAATTTCTCTTAATTTTATTCCCAATTAAACCCAGGATGGGATCGAGCTGCTTTCAACTAGGATCAAGAGAGAATGTTTAAACCAAGATGGTCTTTAAAACTCAGCAGGCAGCTAACTGACTCGTCTTAGTTCTGTTTTGCTCCAGTCTGCACACACACACTCCCACACTAGGAGAAAACACTTTGCACACACACACACACACACACACATTGCAGGAAAACACATCACACACCGAACACACAAACCCACACCAACACACACTAGAAAAAAAGCACATCACACACATATGCACACACACACACACACATTGCAGGAAAACACATCACACACCGAACACACAAACCCACACCAACACACACTAGAAAAAAAGCACATCACACACATATGCACACACACACACACACATTGCAGGAAAACACATCACACACCGAACACACAAACCCACACCAACACACACTAGAAAAAAAGCACATCACACACACATACACACACATACACACACACAGACTGGGTAGAAAACACATCACTCACACAAGTAGCTCACTCTGTGGGGTGGAAATGCAGGATGGGAGTGAAAGGTTTTACTAAAGTACAGCTTATTTGGGCATAATATCTGTGTGTAACTCATGGAGAAAAAGATGGCGAGAGAGAGTGGGAGAGAGAGGAGATGAGGCAGAGGGAGAAAGAAGGGCTACAGAGAGAAAGAAAAGAGAAAAGAGAGAGATAGAGAGAGCGATCGTAAGAAGGAGATTGTAAAAAGAGAGAAACAGTGAGAGAAAGAGATGGTGAGAAAGATGTAGTGAGAAAGAGAGAGCCAATGATAGAGAAGCGGAGAGAGGGAATGGAAGAGAGAGGAAGAGAGGGAAGCTAAGTCAAGCAGGAGGAGGACAGGAGTGATACGCCAGGTGATGTGACATCATGATTAATACCCCCCAGTTACGACTGTTGATCCCTGGAACAGACCTGCCGGGGGATGCAAAACTCATTAATATCACTTACACCCCGCTCCCCAGCTCCACGGCCCTCTCCCCAAAACACACCGTCACCTCCAGCACCGCAATATATCAACCACGAGAACGACAGAGTCAGAAGTTTAACACCGGAGAAGTCGGTTCTCTTCAGAACACTGTCCGAACCTGTTGATCCGAGGCAGAGAGGCGGAAAGGTCACCCCAGCGAGCCGCCGCCATACCTGGGGTGATCCGCTCTGTCGCCCTGCTCGGCCTCAGTCATCATGGAGGTACGGGGTTGCAGCGTAGAGAAGGTGTCAGGTCAGGAGGATCTTGTCTGTGTCTTGGTGGCTGTGGAACAGCAGGGTGCAGGGGAGCGAGGAGTGGCTGACAGAGAGGTGCGCCAGGCTGGGTAACTCTGACGGGATTCCAGCCTGTCTGGGAGTCTCTCCCGGAGGGGAGTCTGACAACTCTCCTCTTCTCCATCACCTAACTCCTGCACGTCGTTTCTTGTCTTCATCCGTCACCCATTTTCTCTTTTCCCCTCTCCCTGTCAGCCGCACAGCCTCACTCTTTCTTGCCGCCTGTCATTTGTCTCTCTCTCTATGCTTATCTTTTCCACTCACCTCCCTTTTTCCTTCTCTCTGTCTCTCTCTCCTGCCTCACCCTCTTCCTCCTCTGAAATGCTGTCTCCCTTTCTTTCTTTCTTTCTTTCTTTCTTTCTTTCTATTTCTGATTCCCTCTCCGCCTCATTCTTCCTCTCTAGATCTGCTTATCCCCATTTGTATCACAGCCAACACCTAACACACACACACACACACACACCATCTCACACACACAGTTGCAGCAGAGCAGGCATTGAATTCCACTCCGAGCCTGGGGTGTCAGATACACAGCGATGTTATGTATTATTAAACAAGGCTAACCCTCCCCGTTTCCCCTTTCAGCGCGTTCGTCTCCTACAGCTCTATCTGCGAGTCCGAGCTTTGAGAAGATCTATCCATCGATAACAGCTGATGTACGAGCCACGCTATCCCGTATATCCAGATGATGATCGATAAGCAGCTCGATGAGATTATCAGCGGCGCGTCCCCCCCGTGTTCACTCACATTCCCTCTGTCAGCTATTGAAGCGTCATAGATTAGGTGCGCGAAGCAATAAATCACGAGGAGGCGTGTTGTGTGACATGTGAACTCCTGGGGTGTGACGAGATTACAGTCACAACGCTCAGCTGGCCCCATGGGTTAGGTTTGGGTTAGGGTTACGACCCTCTGCAATGGGCCTGACCCAGGCCAGCGGGGTCCCGATCCAGAGGCTCCACGCAGGGGCTTGGAGTCTGAAAGGCCCCAGGCAGCCCCTGGAGCTGGGGGTGGACCTTCAGTTCCTGCGAGCACCTGCCCTGGAGGACTCTGTCAAGCTGTCTTTATTCCCAGGAAAAATCTCTTCAAGCTCTCAGGTTTGAGTGTTCTGGTAGTCCTTTTGATGAAGCTTACAGCTTTTTTCTTGAAAAGGGGATTTGTAACCTATGCTAAAACACAGTTTTCTTTACGTTTTTTTCTTTTCAATAAACAACCTAAAATCTATAAACCGTGCGGTTTCATTGGGATTAAAACATTAAATAAGAGAGAAAGGAAGAGAGAGAGAGATACAAAGATTAAGAGAGAGAGAGAGAGAGAGAGAGAGAGAGAGAGAGAGAGAGAGAGAACTCTGAGGGCTGGAGACAATCTTGTGCTTGTTGACCCTGGTCCTGTCAGTCTGGTTCAACTCAACCAGGCTGGAGTCCTCCTCAGACAGACAGCCTGGCGGGTCTGCATGCAGCACCGCATCAAGTAACAGCCCTTCTCACAACAGTCTTTCTGTGAAAATACTCATGAGTGAATACTTAGCCCAGCCTTAGCTCCCAGCTACCTCCTCCTTGGTCCCTACCCTCCTCCTCCTACCTCCCTCTCTCCCTCCACCCACCTCCCTACCCCTTCTTTCAACCTCATCCTCTCTATCCCCTTCCACCGTTCTCCACTTTCCTGCCTCCTCTTCTCTGCGTCCTCCTCCCTACCCCCACCTCTTTCTCCATACCTCTTTCTTCCTCCCTCCCCACCTCCTCCCTCCTCCTCCCTCCCTCCTCCTCCTCCCTTCACCCTCTTCCTCCCTCCCTCTCTCCCTCCACATACCTCCACCTTCCTCCCTCCACCTACATCCACCCTCTTCCCCTCCTCCTCCTCTCTGCCCCCTGCCTGACTCTTTCACGGCCCCTCAGTGGAGTCCTCACCAACCCCCTCCCAGTCAACAGATGGTGCTATGGTGCCAAACCTACACGTTCCCTCTCTCTCCCTGCACACACACACACACACACACACACGCATACACTGAGGTGTAAGCGACATGGCTGTGGATTCACTGGTGTCCGGCCCCCAGCCAATCAGTCAGCCAGCTGGAGCAGTCCTGCCAGAACACCCGTCACGCTGCCTGGCGACGGGCCGGGGTCCTGCTTCTAGAACCCGCCTCCTCCAACCGGACACACGAGACGAGGAAGTCCAGATCACAACAAAACAACAACAATAAACAAAATATCGATGACTTGAAGATCAAATCAAAAATAAGCAGGTTCTAATCAACACACAGCCACCAAACACGTCAGACCTGGCATCGAGGTCTGTCCTCCATGCTCGTCCAGTAGCATCACACCCCGGTCCCCACTGTGTCCTCATATAGTCCCTCCCAGGCACAGATGCTGCCTGTTGACTTGATTTGGATAGTAAATTTCAAGACAACAGCGTAATCAAAGCTAACAACGCAGAGAGGGAGACCAGGGGAGGGCTATTCACTAGTGCTGATTATCTTAATTATGTGTTTGGATCCAATACTGGAATGACTGTATGAGGCAAACAATACGCTTTGATTTGGTTTCATCAGGAGGATGAAATTGCGCCCCCAGCCCCTAGCTCCAGAGGAGTGGTAGTCTGCGTGTGTCTGAGAGAGAGAGAGAGAGAGAGAACTCTGAGTGAGAGGGGGGGTGAGAGAGAGAGAGAGAGAGAGAGAGAGAGAGAGAGGGAGGGAGAGGCGGTTGAGAGATTATACTAGATTAGATTAGACAAGAGAGAGAGGGAGGAAGAGAGAGAGAGAGATCAGGGTCAGAGTTAGGGGAGCAATATGCTTGTCAGAGAGAGAGATACTCATTTTAAGGTACAGTCTCCTGTGGCTGACAAGAGTCTCCTCCAGCCACAGATCCCACTTAACCACCACATGCTACCCAGGAAGCAAGCACTGCCTCTGGGCTTGGGGGCCTGCTACACAGGGACACTCTGGTTCCTTGAGGGAGATCCACTGGTTCAAGGCCACCATCCTTTACTGTCTGTGTCATGGGCCAGCGGGTGGCTTCAGTTCAGATCACACGCAGTGAAGGGGGAGTCTCTGTCTGAACACTGCACACAGTGATGCACACTGGAAATGTGCCTGTTAAGAGGCTGGGATGTCTTGGAGATTAGATTTGTGTCTTAGAGTAATTTCCTGAATACAGAAAGGTTATAGAAAGAACCTTTCACATAAAAGACTGGAGGAGCAGAACGAGGGAGGAGCAGTGAGCTGGAGCAGATAGAGCTGAGAGAGAGAAAGAGAGGGAAGAGGAAGAAAGAAAGAATAAAGTAGGGCGACATCACAAGAGCAAGACACATAAAGACAGAAAGTGTGAGAGAGGGAGGGAGAGAGAGAGTGAGATAGTTGGATGGAGGGAGGGAGGGAGGGAGAAAGAGTGAGATGGGCGGTGAGAGAGAGAGCGAGTGGGATGGAGGGAGGGAGGGAGGGAGGGATAGCGAGAGAGAGAGAGAGAGAGAGAGAGAGAGAGAGAGAGAGAGAGAGAGAGAGAGAGAGAGAAAGAGAGAGAGAGAGAGGGGGAGGGATGGAGGGAGGAAGGAAGGAAGGAGGGAGAAAGAGAGAGATAGAGACCAGACCAGACTGGAGAGGGTCTTTGTTTTTCTCCTCCACTGAGAGATGGAGATGAGATTCTCCCTGACGGCTGGGGGGAGGTCGATCTACGGTCGGAGAGATGGAGAGAGGAGGAGAGGAGGACAGGGAGAGAGGGAGAAAGGGGGAGGAAGAGAGGGGGAGAGGAAAAGCGGGAGAGAGGGAGAATAGAGAGGGAGAAAGGAAGAGGGGGAAAGAGGGAGAAACGGAGGAAAAACAGCGAGTGAATTACTGAGCAGATAGGTCTTATACATCAACGGTCTGAAGGAGATAAATGTGCTCTGAGTATAGCGTATTTTCCACATCCACCCATGTGAAACACATACCCAGCAAAATAAAATGTATGTGTCTAATTTCACATTAGTCCTATCAGTAGTGTCTTCAACAGCTCCCATACAAAGTAGGTTATCTTTCCAGCAGGTTTCAGTAGATGAGTTCTCTTCACCCCCAGGGCCAGGGCCGACACATAGGCCACACCCTCCTATAATCACACTTACTAATCAAATCCATAATTGCTTCCCAGGGTTCAACCAAGGGTTAGGAGGGCCTATCTGGAGGCACATTCAGAACAGTCATTTAAATGCATTCCAATTAAGAGTGTGATAATTGTGTATAGCGGTGCCATGCACACTGTGGAAAGGCAGGATCTTGATTTGCCACGCTTCCGTGGACAGGCAAACATGTACACACACACACACACACACTTACACACACAGCAAGCACAAACACATTGCGTTCATGCACACAAACATATAACAAACGGGCACTCATACACGCAACAAACCCAAACACACACACAACAAACATACACAGGTACACACCAACTCACATGCACACTGCACTCCTACCTGCTCCCTAGGAGTCCAGGAGTCCTCCTCTCTCCTCACTGGTCTCACTCTCTACTTCTTCTCCTCGCTGGTCTCTCCTCCCTCCCCTCCCTGGCCCTGCCTCCGCCTGGGAGATACTGGTGCGGACAGACAAGTGCGAAGGCTGAATCTGCAGCTGGAGCCGGATGAACCACGAGTTGTGTTTTTGTGGGAAGCATCGGCAAGCAGCTGTCCGCCAGCAAGCGGAGCCACCTGTACCAGCGTGCACCTGCTGTGACCATGTACCTAACGCTCTTCAGAGAATGGTGGGAGAGGGTTCTGTGCCAAGAATGGAACGATTGGGCTATCGAGGTAAATAAACTCAACCCTAAGGATTCTCGCTTCCTTCCAACAGAGCTCAAGCAAGCTTTCATCCGTTAAGGGGTTAAGGCCCTTCTACATCATCCACCTGCTCAGATTTATGCCATGCTCCAAGAGCCTATTTGGAGAAACAACAACCCTTAATTGGTGTGACTGAAACAAATAAATAGAGCCAATGGCGGCCAGGCAGGTAATCGAGTTGTTTTTATTTCCTGTTTGGGCTTCCAGTCGCACCAGGTGCAGGGGACAGCTGAGAGTATTCAAGGCACACTTCCAATTGGCCCCTCATTAGGGTTTGTTTGTAAGTGTGTGTGTGCCTGTGTTTGTGTTTGTGTTTGTGTAC
The DNA here is from genome assembly GCF_038355195.1 of Osmerus mordax. Classification (NCBI taxonomy): domain Eukaryota; kingdom Metazoa; phylum Chordata; class Actinopteri; order Osmeriformes; family Osmeridae; genus Osmerus; species Osmerus mordax. Next base: position 11,492 of record NW_027120476.1, on the reverse strand, counting down.
CCTTGTGTAGGTGTATAGGGGGCTGCCGTATGCCGGAGAGAAAGAAATAGGGAAAGAAAGAGCGCGCGAGAGGGATGCTGTTTGTGTCAAATCTATCTGGGGCCGATTGTTTTCCAGATAAAGCAGCGGAATTATTTCCAAAGGCCCATGTTGTTCATCAGCAATGGCCTGTGAGCCTTGAAGTGATTTCCCCGTGGCTGACAAAAACACCAGCGTTGCCAGCGTACGGTCTCCTGAGTTCACTAACAATGCCTGCAGCCTCTGAATGTAGTAAAGAATTAATAAAAAAGTCATGAAAAGACCCGGTCCCACAATTTCCCTTTAGTTGAGGAATCAGTCATCAGGTTCATACGGGGCTTCCAGGGACAGACAGAGACACCGGTGAGTCCTCTTTGGACACACACACATGCACACACACGCAAACACACACACACAGAGGTGATGGGAACACAGAGTAACAGTGCAAACAGTCCTCCCACATATCACACACACACACACCAAAATACTATTGAAACACACACACACAGACATCTGTCTCGACTGACCATCCCACGTACACCTCAAGTACAGCACAGCCCGTCGGCTTGTTTTCATCTGTACGGGTCGGGGAAGAGACGGACCGCGGTCATTCTGGAGCACCAGCGACACGGACACAGAGAAGGACAATTTATGCAGGTGTTGCCCCTACCCCCCCTCCCCCTCCCCCCTCCTCCTCTGGGTACTCCATGAAAAGACAATCAGCCGGTGCCCCGGAGTGAAAATGCGTCCGGTCCCCCACTTCCTGCACTTGCGATGTATCATGGGCCCCGGACGCCACAGCCATAATTAGCAGGAAATATGAGAGCAGACCTCCGCGTCGCCCTGATTCAGATCAATACCTAATCTGTGAGCGACCTTCAGGTGAGGTGTCATCGCCAAGCTGTTCCCTTACCACTTCCTGGAGGAGGGAATGCGGATGGGGGGCGGGGTGGGAGTGGGGGGTTGTAGAGGATAAAATAGAGGGAAAGGGAGAGAAAGGGTGAAGAGAGGAGCAAGGAGAAAGAGAATAAGAGAGAGGGAGGGAAGGATGGATGGAGGGAGAGAATAGGTGTTCAGTTCAGTCTCTCTGACCTTGTGTCGTAAGGAAGGCTTGAGGAGGTCTCCAGAGGAAAACACTCATTCAGAAGCAGCCAGCCTTAACAAATGGATCTGTACAGACACCTCTAGCGCTCTCTCTTGACTTCCTTCCTCTCTCTCTCTGTTTCCTTCTATCTGTCTCTATTTCTGTGTCTCTATCACTCTCTCCCTTTCTGTCTCTCTATCCTTTCTCTCTCTCTCTCTCTCTCTCTCTCTCTCTATATATATATATATATATACTGGGGACTGGGAGCTGGAAGTGTGTGGGCAAGAGTGGCATAGAAACACAAGGATTGTTTTACAGACAGGAGAGGGCACAGGTAATAGCCGCTTTAGCTGCGGTTTGTTGTTTCAATCCGTGAAGCTGTTGAGTGAGGAGAGGCCATGATGTGACACTGCAAGCAAGATAAGATCACAGTACATGCTCCCACTCCGGAGGGATACTGGCCGTCCAAAGTGGAGTTCAGGGAACTGAAAACGCATGATACATTGGAGGAAATCATAGACTTCACAACATCCCCTCTCATTATAGCAAGGGTTGTCAACTTTGAACAAACAGCTAGCGAGGGATTTTTAACGGGAACGGTTAAGCGTGAAAATACGATGCAGTAACACACAGAGAGGCAGTTTGTTATGAGTTTGTATCCTTCGATCTCCACCAGTCTTCCTTTAAAGTGTCACTGTTTTCTCTTGGTTTATATTTTAATGATTGTGTTGCTACCTTCATATACAGCCGGAAATGTGTCAACTAAATAAAGTCAAATTTTTCCGGCACTGGAAACAAAATAGGCCATCTACTTGACAATCAGGCTTGTAACCAGGGGTGATCATTACAAACAACCCATAATAACCAAACACACAAGGGGCCTCACATAGCGAGTGTCTGCTGTTGTTGCCAGGGACAACTTCCATTGTTTTCCTGGGAGAAGCACACCCATTTCAGCTGTAATTCCATCCAGCTGGATCACCTTCCGTGCAACCCCAGGTGGCCACACACGTATCCCTCCACCAATCCTCCTCCTCTGAGCTCATGTAGCCCTACACCCAGCCCTCCCCCAATCTTCCTCCCCCTCCTCCATCACACTGCCTGACGTCTGACCCAGGACTCTGCCAGACACAGGCTGCAGTGAGCCAGGCACAGCTTCTGCCTGAGCTGCCCCTCGTTGCAAGAAAAATAGTTCCTCCGTCAGCCCCGTGACACCTGTGGACACTTGACCTGAGTATGTCTGTGTGTGGAGATGCTGTGCGGTACGGTCCATACGGCTGGACCCGAGCTGCTCCTCGACATGAATTCTGCTTTCTCTGAGCCGTGACTTGGATAGCACAGAGCCCTCGTCAACACAGGTGGCACCCCGGAAAACCCAGTGAGTCAACTGCGCTGTACTCTCTGCTTGTTTCGTCCTCTCCGCTTTGTGTGTGGGGGGGTTCTTTTTGTGTCCGGGAGTTGTTTGTGTGCGATTTGGTTGTGTGTGGGAGTTAGTTGTGTGTGGGGCGATTTGGCAGGGTTGTGGTCTTCACTGCAATTTTCAATAGAGCACAATGCATGCGGAGCTGTTAGAGGACCTGTTAGTCCTCTCTTTCCTGTGAAAAAGTTCTCTAGAGCAGCCGTTGTCAATCTGGGCGTGTGTGGAGATGTCGAGTACTTTGAAGGTGGGGAGTGGGGGAGGAAGGGGGACGTAAGATAAAGGCAGAACGTATCTTCCTATAGAATGAGGGTGTAATCATAAAAGGAGTGGCGTGGTGTTGGGGCTTGGTTCAGCGTTTCAAGCGGGTGATGGGCTGACTGAAGTGGTTGGAGAACTTCAGGTTTCGAGGGTGATGATTACCTGCCATTGTAGCGAGACGCAGGATTTAAAGATGCTGGCACTCAGTGACACAGTCGCCTGCAGCTCCTCAGCCTCCGCACTCCCAGCATGTCAGTTCTGCACCTGCTGAACACAACAGCCATTGGCTTTTATTGTGTGTTGTACCTGGGCCAGACAGCTGTCAGTTACTCAGTTCCAGTGTGTGCATATATGTGAAGGTGTGTGTGTTTGCGAGCAAGTGTGTGTATGTGTGTGGCACACTTGGCAGATGTCATCGAAAGCTAAGGGCTGTCACCCAGCTGACAGTCAGGCAGAACACTACTGAGGGAGGTAGGACTGAGAGATAGAGAGAGAGAGAGAGAGAGAGAGAGAGAGAGAGAGAGAGAGAGAGAGAGAGAGAGAGAGAGAGAGAGAGAGAGAGAGAGAGAGAGAGAGAGAGAGAGAGAGAACTGACACCACAAAGAAGCCAGACACTCACCTTGTACACAATGTTAAGAGCCTTGTGGCCGTTAAGGAGCACCAGAGACACAGGGAACACGAACAACACAAAGTCACGGTAAGAGGAGGTTACAGCATCGCAGGACGGTCTCTGCCCGTCAATATGACCACAGATGTGGGCAACGTTGGCGTGGATACGGTGCGCCTAATTATATGAAGAACGATACGAGACAATTCAGCTCCTGTTCTTGTGACACTGTAATTACCTCACTAACTGGGCTGACAGTTTAATGTACAGAGATCCAGTGTTGCAGATAAGATATTGGTGCAGCAGTGAAATTGAGAATGCTAGTGCATTGCCCGTTTGACTAAGATACTTTTGTGATTTGGCAAACAGGGAAGGTCTCGGGGTGTAGCCCGCTGACAGGAGACCATGTTGGAGCGATCCTTGGTTTCATCACTGAGTGCAGCTCAACATGGCGGCGAACACATTGATATTGCTTTTTCGTGAACTGCTGATGGTTCGGACAACAAGCTCTCCTGGTGAGCAGGATGTCTGTTGCCCTCAGTCCAGGAGCATGTTCGATCCTCTTGGCCTAATGGTAAATGCTTACACTGCTTAACTATCTGCAGTATGGGCTTCAAGTCCTTCAATGATATACACTTTTGCATGGAGTTAGTGTTGGATGGAAAGTGCAGAAAGTAGACCAGTACTGGCCTGTAAGTGTGTCAGCAGCTACTGTACCCTGTCAGCCGATTAGGCCTGAACTTGGACCTCTCGCTGTGACATGAACCTGAAATGTCCGACCAATTACAATCCCGGACTCTCAAAATGGTCTGGAGAGCAAGGTCTCGGAGCGTGTGTACGTGGCCTGTTTGCATCAGTGTGTGTGTCTGTGTGTGTCTGTGTGTGTGTCGAGGTTGATCATTGAAAAATTCCTCTGGGTACAAGTAGAAGCTAGCTGTCCGCAGATGTGTCCTTGTGAATACATGCACTTCTCCCTTGCATTCCTTGGTGGAGTGTCTCATTAATCCACTCGCCTCCCTAACTCTCACACGCACTAAAATGAATACACAGAGACAGCCGAGCCTACAGCCATCTCAATAACCCTTGAATTGGTAAAACATTTGTCAATGGCCTGCTCAGACTCAACCTGTCATTCCCTTCAATTCACAATGAAGTTAAGTGTCACGACAGTAAGCACCACTGTACAGTACAGCTGTGTAACCCGGCATGTTTGTAGATGTCCTGTAGGTATAGTAGACGAGGTAAGTGAACTCTAACACACACTTCCGAGTGTATGCGTGTGGTCATGAAGCTGGAGCCAATCAGAACGACCACATCAAGTGTTCCTTTAGTAGAGGCTGTCATCCAAAGCCACTCACACGGGTATGCGTGCGGGGGAACTGAACCTGCGACCTCTCCATCTACAGTCCCATGCTTTGACACTGAACTATACCTATCGATGTGAAGCGTGTCAGTGTGGTGCCTGTGCAGGGTTCGAATTATGGAGGGGTTTGGGGGGGGGGGGGTTTGACCCCCCTAATTAAGACTTGGACCCCCACCAAAAGAGGTGACAAACAACAGGTCGGGGGGTGGATACATTTATATATCGTGCTTACCTGTAATCGTAAATATTACTTTACGCCCCGGAGAAGAAGTTGACCCCCCCGATTGTCATTGTATAATTTGCACTGTGCGGCCTGTGGATAGTCAGAGGACTGCAGGGAGCCTGGAGGCCTTGGCACTGGTTGGGACAGCAGTGAGGGAGTATGGGGGATGGAGACAAAAGATGGACTACTGTAGGGCACCAAGCCCATGTTCATATCCAGCACCATGGCTCCTGGCTTTGGCAGGACTCTTAGTCTCTTCTCAGATGACTTTTTATGGACTGCCAAGTTGGCTCCTCCTCTGGAATACAAAACTGGGTCCACTGATTGGTGTGTGTGTGTACGTGCCTGTGTGTTCGCATATGTTTGTGAGTGTCTGTTTTTTTTTGCGATTACCGTAAATGTGTGTGTGAATGAGTGTGTGTGTGTGCGTGTTCAAGTGTGTGCCTGTGGGTGTGTGTGCTGGTGTGTGTGTGAGTGTTTGAGTGTGTGTGTGTCTGTGTGAGTGCGGGTGTGTGTGTGTGCTGGTGTGTGTTTGAGTGGTGTGTGTGTGTCTGTATGAGTGCATGTGTGTGTGTGTACCATTACCATTCATCTGTAACATTTAATCACGCACAACTGGTAGAACAGTGAGAGGCAGAAAGGTTAATCATCAGAAGGGAAATTATTCTCTCTCATTCATGTTTTCTACGAAGAACTTTGACTACCACAATTCAGAACATATAACCCCCTGCTTTTCTGTCACATACAATACTCTCTGTCTCTCTGGCCCCTTTCAAACATACATCCCACAATATTGTCATCAAAAATACCTTTCATGATGCGGTTTTTTACTATTGTACACTGTACTAAACCAAGCCAGCATAATGTTGCCCCGTGTGTGACTTGCATGCCGGCATGCCGGCGTTCTATAATCAGCATTGTTGATTGTATGTGTGGTCCTGCAATGCCGGCTCTGCCTTTTACACAGACGGCAATCTGGCTCTGTGACTACCTCCACTGCCGGCTTATTGCCGGTACAACAACATCACTTATTCCCTGTTCTTACCTTTACTGCAGAACTGCAAGGCAGGCATCAAGGCGCAACATTCCTGCCTGGAACAGGCTGTAAAAAGGGCTTCTCTATATGATTCTCCTCTCTCTGTCCTTCCCTCCTCTGTCTTGGTCTCTCCTGTTTCTCTCCTCTCTCTGTCTGTCTCTCTCTCTCTCTCTCCCCCTCTGTCTCTCCTCTCTCTGTTCCTCTGTCTCTCTCTCTCTCTCTCTCTCTCTCTCTTCCTTCTCCTATCTCTCTCTCTCTCTCTCCCTCTCTGCTCCCTGTGTGCATGTAGATGGACCTTTAGCTTATAATCATATTAGACTGTTCTGGAAAAGCATCCTGCAGCGAGAGGCAGAAAGGTGAATCATCAAAAGTCGATTCATGTTTTCTAAGAAGAACTTTCATTACCAAAATCCAGAGTAGTCATATGACCCCCTGTTGTTCGGTGGTACACTCTCTCTGTCTCTCTCCTCTATGTCTCTCTCCTCTCTGTCTCTCTCCTTTATGTCTCTCTCCTCTATGTATCTCTCCTCTATGTCTCTTTCCTCTCTTTCTCTTTCCTCTCTGTCTCTCTCCTGTCTGTCTCTCTCCTCTCTGTCTCTTTCCTCTCTGTCTCTCTCCTGTCTGTCTCTCTCCTCTCTGTCTCTTTCCTCTCTGTCTCTCTCCTGTCTGTCTCTTTCCTCTCTGTCTCTCTCCTCTGTCTGTAGGGCAGATTTTCTGTGTACATGTACAGCTTGAGTCTCTGTGAGGTCAAGAGGTAATGCAGCGAGGCCCTTCGCTGAGCAGAATTAGCACTCGGGCCTAGACAGTGAGGAGACAGTAAGGAGCAAAACAGGAACAAATAGGAACTTACATGATTAACAATGACTTCACCTGTTGTACATTCTAATGTATCAGTGCAATGACCATGAGACCCGTTAAGGAAGCGATTCTGTGCATTCTATGTTTGAACATGTCCACTACTGTATTTAAGCACTCTTGAGAGAGAGAGTCTTCACTCATGCTAGCCACTCTGTTGTGGATTGGTGGCATGATCCGACGTTGAGCTAATAAAACCGAGTCAACCCTTTTATAATTGTCATGACTCTTTCCGGCCTGCCTGGACAGACATCTCATCCTATCACTGTCTCTCTCCTGTCTGTCTCTCTCCTGTCTGTCTCTCTCCTGTCTGTCTCTCTCCTGTCTGTCTTTCTCCTGTCTGTCTCTCTCCTGTCTGTCTCTCTCCTCTCTATCTCTCTCCTGTCTGTCTCTGTCCTCTATGTCTCTCTCCTCAATGTCTCTGTCCTATATGTCTCTCTCCTCAATGTCTCTCTCCTTTATGTCTCTCTCCTCTATGTCTCTCTCCTCTCTGTCTCTCTCCTGTCTGTCTCTCTCCTCTCTGTCTCTCTCCGTCTCTCTCCTGTCTGTTTCTCTCCTGTCTGTCTCTCTCCTCTATGTCTCTCTCCTCTATGTCTCTCTCCTCTCTGTCTCTCTCCTCTATGTCTCTCTCCCAATGTCTATGTTCCTATTTCCCCCTCTCTCCTCTCCTCTCTCGGTCCTCCCACAATTCTACTTCCTCTCCTCCCCCTCTTCTCTCATCTCGTCTCCTCTAACAGGCTATCCCCATGTCCCTGTCAGCCCTTCTCTGGGACTGTCTTCTGTCTATCTGTGGTGGAGGCATTCCAATGAGATGATCAGGCGTCTGACATCATAAACAAAACTAACGTATTTGACATCAAATCTCTACCAAACAGTGTACCTATTGTCTAAAATATCTCCACACACAAAAAAAAGGACTTTTGACACTAACCGCTGTTTTGATTTGGAATGATTTCAAACTGGAATCATCCAGAGAATAGACCCTGTGAATCAATCATTAGATATTACTCCGCAGTCACCCTGTCTAGGTCACATATTGTACACTAAAAAAAACACCCCTGCACCACAAAGATAGTGCTCTTGGTCTAATGGTAGAGCCAGGTTCAATTCCCACCAGACACACAAACACAGTACTATCAAAACCATGTCATATTCGGTCCGTTGATGGGTCAGAGTTCAAAGGTCACCTCATCATTCAGAGTTTAGTTCCGCCCCCATTGGTCCGCTGTCTGACTCCGGCCATTGATTGGCCTGTGGCTCGTCGCTCAACTGATGACATCTCAATAGCTGTAGAAGGAGAACCAACCATCACTCATCTCCTACTGTGCATCCAGAGAGCTGGAGGGGAATGTTTCCATATGCCACAAACTAGTTGCTTTAGCCAACTAACTGCTCACTGTAGAGAAGGTAAAGCATTTCTAGTTGTCACATCTGAGGGGCAATGTGTATGTGTGTGCGTGCCATCTGCTGTGGGGGACAGCAACTGTCTTACCGGCAGGATTAGGAGACAACACTCTCCCCCAATTGGATTTCAGATGCCTCCGTTTCACTTGCCCGCAGCTTGGCTTGAATATGAGCTACGCCTTGGCCTTGAAACAATGTCATTGCTGTCTATGTCACATTGATTGATTATTTTCAATCAGGATTGGCAGCAGGTGGTCCTACGAAATATGATTTGGGACATTTCTAACTACTAAGTGCAGATGTTGAACTCCTAGGTTTAGCTTCGTCCCTAGTCTGCCACTGTCCATGGGACTGAAATCTTGATTTTCGCTCAGAACACATTGTGTAATCGCGTACCAACTGCAACAACACTTTCACTCATCTCGTCGCACACGTTTATCCCTTCCAAGGTTTCTCCCTCCGTGAGGGCCTACAGTACGTCATTAGCCGTGACACCTGCTAATGCGGAACAGATGGAAAGGCTCGAGCTCAGATATGAGTTTAGCTGGAGTCGTGCCCCCCTGACTCCTCGTGCGCAGCAGCAGGTTGTAAATGAACGCATAAACAATCCTATGGTCCCAAGTGACAGAACTCTTAAAACTGTTTTCATTAGTAAATGAAACTTCCGTAAACAAATATGCCCTACCGTATCCAAATAATAGTCTTATAAAAAATAGCCTATATGAGGTGATATCAGGCGATGTATGTTTAGCTGACTTAACGAATGGATTACCCCCACGGCAAATATTGGGTTCCAAGCCCCTACAGTTTGACCAGGTTTTGCAGTCAGTGTTCCGCTTGAATTATAATTCTCACCGCTGAGGGTGGCGCTGGAGCTCAAGGAAAGCATTCCGTTTATTCTCTCTCTCTCTCTCTCTCTCTCTCTCTCTCTCTCTCTCTCTCCTCTCTCTCTCTCTCTCTCTCTCTCTCTCTCTCTCTCTCCTCTCTCTCTCTCTCTCTCTCTCTCTCTCTCTCTCTCTCTCTCTCGCTCTGTCTATCTCTCGCTCACAATCTTCCGGCGTGCTGCTCTTTCAACGCTCACAAGTCTTACGGTCACCTGTGGAGAATTGAGGAAAACCTACAGGGCCGCTCATCTCTATACTCGCGCACTGATATCTGGAGATATTGCTTAGCGGGTAGGAAGTGGCTGCACTATAGGGGAGCTGCAGAGGGAAAACTTTGCAAGTGCATCGGAGGACAAAACCAAGGCAAGCCAACCGATTCATAACGTCAGTCCATGTGCGACGGGCAGGCATTGAACCGTATTTTAGCTACGGTCTTTGATTGAACTGACGATTTGGAACACAGTCAGCTGCTGGTAACAAGTGAAGGAATGACCGATCCATGATTGTTCGTATTTTTTCTCTTTTCTCTGTCCCTCACTGATGGTCAGTAAAGAAGGATGTTTGTTGCAAGCTGGTAACTGAAAGATGTTATAAAGGGGTAAGCATGTTTATATATATATATATTTTTAAATCTTAACTATATCATGACTTATTCTGAGGCAGTTGAGAAGCCGATCAGACTTCTCTGGACTACCCAGTCCACCTAATTTTATAGCATTTATTTTACGTAATCATTGATAATCCTGTAGCATATAAACATGTTGGTCATCATAGAAGCCAGTGATAAATCAACTCAACGTATCGACTTATCAGGATTTGCCTGCACCGAGACTTATCGATCTGCTTACACATTATCATTACATTATCATGGATGTATTGGCAGTTGGCATAACCTTTGCAATTATCTGTCTGTGTTACATAGGTTAGCTATATGTCATGATTAATCATAATTCGTTCGTACGACCTACCAACATAAACCTACATCAACATGTATTTTTAATGTATGGCATGTTTAAGTTGAGTTTTTTTTTCTCTTGAATGTAAAACGCAGAGCTCTACAGGTGTCAAGCAACTGGATAGTTGGCACATACAATAACACACTATGAATTCGCCATCTAATGTGGGTTCAGGCATTTGTTTGGCTGATTGGACCGATTTTGTCTTATGCGTTATGACAGTTCACATCGGGGCTCTTGTGTAGACATAAATAATTGTAAAGCTCTCTCTTGAAGTCGCTTTGGATAAAAGCGTCTGCTAAATGCATAACTGTAAACTGTATTGATCATATTTGATGAACCTACTTAAAGGTCACGTGATGATCATTTGTTAGTGTTTTTAACCGAAACACACCAAATACTTTCTCTTCAAAAGGAAATGGTGTTTACTGTAAATTATTCATCGATGTCCTTTAACGAGGTTTTGGAAATGTGTTTGTGTGTCTTTATGTGTGTGTGCATTTTTGTATGTGTCTTTATGTGTGTGTGTGTTGTGTGCTTGTGTGTGTGTGTGTGTGTGTGTCTGGGGGGGGGGGGGGGTGGCTGTGTGTGTGTGATGCTCTAATCTCCTTTGGAGGAAGTGTAGGTTTGTGTGACAGTTATCATCCACAGTCATGAGTGTAGAACAGAGGGTGTCTTTAAGAGAAACACCAGCCGTCTCAAAGTTGTTGCATCCTATACGGGAATTACATATTTTTTCAGCCACTCGCATGTCGTTGTCAAGGTGTAGCAGAAGTGGTTTGGATTCAGGCCCTAGTCAAACGTTAAGTAAAGGAAATGTTAGGCCACTGTAAGTGGTCCTCTTGGTCAATGGTTGAGTTTAGGAGACTTGGGTTCTACCCCGGCTTTTATGTGTATATTAAAAGGAATAGTCTTTGATGCTAGACGGTTTATTTGTCCGGCCTATCTGTACTGCTCACTGTTTCGACAACCTGATTCATTTCTTGGTCTTAAAGTTCCAATTCTGAGACGGATCGCCCTGTAAAGACTCGGAAAAAAATCTATTCCAATGAATCTGAAGGATGTCTCAATTAGGTTAGTCTTCATTACTCAACATTGTAAATTGATTACGCAACTCTGGCTACACAGCCAGAACAGGTATCCACCACAACAGGATGTCTATTCTCCCTGTCCCCGTGGACACTGACAGGCTGCAGGAGATGGATACAGTACAGTCCAGTTCTGTTGGTGATGGTCTGGACACTGGCACCAGGCCCAAAGAACACACACTTCAACTCCAGATGTACATATTGACTTGGCTTTAAAGCAACAAGAATGTAAATGTTGTCGTCTCAGAGCTCTGTGTGTGTGTGTCAGTGTGTGTGTGTGTGTGTGTGTTTGTTTC